>NC_056731.1:1774337594-1774577594 GCF_019279795.1 Protopterus annectens
ATGTAATAACATATAGCCATATCCTTAAAGGAGGCTAGATTTTGCATCATATGCAATGCCTTTAGACAGTATGAGATTAAATTAGAGACTGATCATGTGCCAAGAGAGGTATGTAAGTTAAAGTGGCTAGAAGCAGCAAGAATCCTTGACTTTAGGTATGACAGGTAGGTACTTATATGGACAGCTTTTATAGAAGATAGCTTATTAAAGTTGTTCATAATGGTTGCCAGAATACTCCTAAACAATACAGCAAGCTTCAGGAGAAGGAGAAATATAAACATAATAATTGAAGTAATAATAATAAGTTGGACTATCCTCAAAAATTATTCTGCATTCTTGGCCTTGGCTGCCAATATCATTTCATTTTTCATCATATTTATATGCTTTTATGTTTGTCTGAGTACTTGGGATGCATTCACTTATTAAAACTTAGGTTACTCATGCATTTTGACATACGCAGTATTGCTGAAAGGAGAGGTTTAACAGTCTGTTCTCCTTGTGGTTTCCAGTTAGTGGTTGTTAGATTCCCTTTTCCTTTGTTCCATGCACTCTGATTGTGTTAATCACCCACTGAGATGTCCATTGCTTTGCTTTCCATTCTTCCATCTCTGTCTCTCTCTTTGTGAGGTAGATCTTCCTCTGTATAGGTTAGACTTTTTCTTCTTTCTGTAGTCATTGTTAACTCTGTGTTCTTCTGCATTGTTGTATGTCTTTTCTCTCCTTGACTGTCTCAATTCAAGAACCTATGGACCCAGAACATGGTCTACGTGTTCCATCTTGTCTCCAGCAAGTAAAGTCTCTCTCTGCTTTAGTCTGCCCCTGCAGTCTAGTCCTTCCTCCTGATAATTATATTCACATCCATTCTTCTTCAGAACTTCACACAACACTCCAGCTGAGACATAGCCACTGCCCCACAGAAAGGGAAAGAGATTTTCTTGCCTCTGAAGTTTAGCACTCTTATAGGTTCATAGGTTTATATGTGTTTGCTAAGCTAATGACCACCAGGGCCCTTTTAAGCCTAGCCATGCATCCCAAATTTCTAACAAGTTCTGGTACCCTTGATAAGTGTTAGCAGGGACCTGAAAGATGAATTATTTCAAGGTTATCTGTGTCCATTAGAGACATATGTACCAAACCAGGGATGAATTTCCTGTTCCCCATCCAGTTGTCCAAGTTACACTTGAAATGGGTTAAGGAGGATCTCTGTTTCACATGGAAGCGGAGCCTATTCCAGAGGCAGGGGAGACTCTGGGATACTTACCTGTGTCTCCATCAGGTCCTATTTATATCACAGGCAAGGTTTTAAGTCTTTTAGAATGGGTAATCCTGGTACTGTTTGTTTTGGTCATATGCAGGATGTCTATCAGAGTGGGGTCTGATATTGCCTTGTATGTCAGGCATAGATCTTCCCTCAACAGCATGTAGGAGACAGAATACAGGGATAGGGTGTTGAAGTGGTCTGCATAGGACATTTTACTTATACCCTGTAGTCTTTTAGTGAGGAACCTCTGTTGAAGTTTCATTTATTGGATATTGGTACATACCAAAGGGGACATTTTACTCAATGATAGCTCTGATGAATGCTGCATACAGTAGAACAATGACTTCCTTGGACCTAGATGCCATACCTTTGTTTATAAGTTGCACAACATGGAATGATTTCCTCACTACTGTAGATATGTGATGGTCAAAGGCAAAATTACTGTCTATGTGTGTCCCCATGTCCCTGACTACTGAATCGACTCTAAGGAGTGTGTTGTCAGTATGATAGTTTACAGGGATGGATGACTTCCCGAAGGATACTGTTATACATTTCTTGGCATTTAGTTTTAGTCCATGGCTCTGACACCAGTTTTATGTCTGTGTCAGCCCATCCTGGAGAACATTTGTGTCAGTGTAGGATCCAGTGACAGCTCCTAATGTGCAATCAACTGCAAATTTAGTCAGCCAGAGACCTTTGACATTGACCTTGACTTCAGAGAAGTAAATGCCAAAAAGGAGTGGTCCAAGGACTGATCCCTGAGCAACTCCACTTGTGACTGGCCACTTTGTAGAGGTGGACTCCCCAATTTTAACATCCTGGGTCCTTTTATGTGAGCCAGTTGGCTATCCACTGGGTGAAATACGGGTTTGTACCTAACCTCTTGATTTTGTCAACAGTGCACGAGTGGAGTATTTTGTCAAATGCCTTGGCCAGGTTGAGTAGGCATGACCTGCCCTTAGTGAAACCAAACTGGGTTGAATCCAGTGTCTGGAGGTTTAGTATATCATTACTGATCATTTCCATGATGATTCTTTCCATGGCTTTACATATAAGACTAGTGAGACTTATAGGTATGTAGTTTTCAGGGTCTGTAGATGGCCAACCATTGTGCAGGGAGATGGCTGTTTCTGTTCTCCTTCTGTGAGGCATGAAGCCTGTTTGGAGGCTACAGTTAAATAGCAATTCCAGAGGCCCTGATAGGCCATGTTACATGCTGTTTAGAAGGCATTCTGGGATATTGTCTTGGCCCATTCATGCAGTGTTCTTAGCCTTAAGAACCTGTTCCCTAGTGATGGTAGCTCCTGGGGAAAAGTTGAGGGGGAGAGAGGGGTAAAGTTGGAGTTGAATTTGTTAGCTAGTAGGTTTGTTATATCTTCTGGCTTAGTATAGGTGGCTTCATTTACAATAAGCTCTGCAGACAGTTATGCATTACCTTTGAGGTTGTAGACATAGCTAAAGAATGCTTTATTGTTGTCCATGGCCTGGCAGCCCAAATTTACCTCAAATTTGGCTTTGGTAGACTTTATTTGCCCTCTGAATTGTTTGTTTAGTTTGATGAGAGTGCTTTTATCCTGCAGGGTGCTGCAGTTCTTAATTTTTGCCATGATTTTTTTCCTTCTGTTATACAGCCTATTGATTTATTGATTCTACCAGTGTAGCTTGTTTTTTGAGTTAGTTCTGTACTTCTTCCTAGTGGGTACAGCTGCCTCTATGCAGCTATTAATATGCTTGTATAGGGTTTTTGTGAACAGTTCTACATAGGCAGCAGTGTTTTCAGGGTTTATGGGGCTTCATATATTGCCAGGTTATCCCTTAATAGCCTTAGAGTAGTTCCTGAATATTCCATGGTTAACTGGGGGGTCCAGGTTTTATTTTTACTTCACAGGAGACTATTTCATGATCTGACTTTACCAGAAAAGATATCACACTAAGGGGTGTGCAGCACTCTCCTATATTAGTGAAGACCAGATCCGTTATGGTTACAAGTCTCATTGATGTATTGACAATCTAGTCCAGGGAGTTTGTATTTACAAAATCTAGGAATCTCTGTGCCTGTACATTTGGTGTAATGTAGGATTCCCATTTAATAGTGGGATAATTAAAGTTGCCCATGAATATGGTATTGGGTTGGATGGTGAGTGTTTCCAGTAAGTTTAAATTCCTGAGTTGTACAGGAGAATATGTGAATATGATACCTGAGCGCATTCTATGTCCTTGGCTGCAGTCTTGTTGCTGAGTCTTTGATAATCCAGTCATATAGTCGGGACTTCCAAGATGGCTGCACACTGAGTAACAGCTTATTTCTAGCTCTGCCAGTGTAAAAACAGAAACTCAGCAGAGAAGGCCAGTAGACTTGTGTTTATGGGTAAATTTCAGTAACTGGCTAGTAAGTATACTGACTGGATGACAGGAATAAAGAAACACAGAAGACCTGGAAAAAAATCAGCTACAAAAAAAGTGAGGAAGAAACACTGACTAAGGAGAGTTCTACAGCTGTTCAGCAAGAAGTAATGCAACCTTCAGACATGACTTCCAATAACATACAGGAAGGTATAAGACAACTGCATACAGACCTGGTTAAAATAAAACACTGATAGAGTATATCAACACAAATAACAAAAGGCTGGAACAAATGCGAGAAGCTCTCAACAGATATTCAGATGAAAGTTGAAAAAAATCTAAGGTCGAAATGAAGAAAAGGCTGGCTGAATATGAGACTGAATATGAGACTGTTCAGGAAGAGATGTTTCAAAAAATAATAGAATTAGAGGACAGAGCACATAGGGAAAACCTGAGATTTTCAGCTAAACCAGAGAAGCCGGAAGGAACAGACTGCATTCATTTTATGAAAGCTCAAATAAGCAACTGGACTTGTTATACTGTTAGTTGAACGGGCGCATTGTGTACATGCTCCAAACCTAGCCATAAGAAAGAAACCTAGACCAATAATAGTGAGGATGTGATCCTACCAGCAGAAGAAGCTAATTCTAACAAAACTATGGAGGAAGGACTAAATATTGAAAGTGGGAGACAGCATAGTGTTTGTGGAGAATGATTACTCATTGTACACCAGGCAAAAGAGAAGTAAATTCATTCCACTATTTAGAAAATGTTGAGACATGGGTGTGAGATTCAAACTGCTGTATCCAGCTGTCTCAAGATATTCTTCCCTGAAGGGACAAAATCATTTTTTGATGAAGTGTATGCTATGGAAACACAAAAGTTTGTCCAACAAAAACTGAACTGTGAAACAGGAGATTCTGCTTCTTGTTCTTCTGGTAATAAAGACCACAGAAAGACTGTACCTGTGAAAGCTTTTTCAGTATTTCAACAGCAAATGGAGAGAAGGAAGGGAGCATAAGAGTTGACTAGAAGAATTGAGAGTATGTTGGAAATGAAGCAGAGACAGGATCTGGATGATGGAGAAGAACAGTAGTAAAATCAGTAACTTAATGTGGAATTACAATGCAGTAATTATATTTGTGAAATATGACAGAACAAGAAGATCTGGAAGTATTGGACTTTTTCAAAATGTATTTGATGAGTGGCAGACTCTAATGTATCTGTCCTACTTCATGTCATTAATATCCAGAGGAAAAAAAAATGTAGGTAGCACACAGCAGGTACATTAGCAAAAGTATGTTTAATATAATAGAACACAGAGATAGTAAGTGCTTTCGTGGACAACTCCTGCTTCATCAGACTAACATTAAACATGTTTAACAAAGCATTTTAAATAGACTCATAGATCACATAGCAACCAATAAAAACAAGACATAAAAGCATGTGGAGTACAAATTGAAGTGCTAGCACACCAAGGTGTTAATGTTACAAAATGAAATAGTCAACACCTATACAAATATCGTAACTATTTAAAACTCTAATAATACCTTCATGAAGCCATGTATTAAAATTATATATATATATATATATATATATATATATATATATATATATGTTTATAAAATACATAAGTATATAATCTGTGTGTTCAAAAAATGCAGTACATATAAAAAGTATAAAACTATATATAGAAAGGCTAAGCACAGTAAATATTACTAAAAGGTATGTATTATATATACATAGTACATACAAATATTAATGTTTCAGTGATCTTGCTCTTAAAAAACGTTTTAAGGATACTTTATTATTAAATCCAGGTGGTACATCCACCTGGAATATGAGTATCCATTCCTGCTCAACACCTTCTGTATGACTATTCAAATTACCTCCTCTTTTATTAACAGGGACTATTTTAAGTACAAAAAACTTAAAACCAAGTGTGTGACCACCTTCTTTGATGTGCATTGCAAGTGCACTGCTTTTCTTAGCATTCCTGACATCCCTTATATGCTCCAGTATTCTATCTTTCAAAGGATGGTTGGTCTTTCCTATGTAAAATGCATAGCAGATTGTGCAATAACTGAAGTAAACAACGTACTTCGTTTGACAATCGGCATAAAAATTAGGCTCAAAGGTGAACCCCTTGTGTGGATGTAAAAAGCTGCCTCTCACATGTATATATTGACAGGCTGTACACCTCCTACAACAGTACATACCTAACTTGTCGGATTGATTATATTGTTGTACATTGTTAGTCTTGTAGCAGAGCTGTCTTTTCAAGGACCTATTGTTCCTAAAGGTGAATCTAGGTTCATGTCCTATAACTCCATTTAATTATTTAACATTAGAATGAATGTCCCAGTTATTCTTAATAATATCGCACACTATATTACAATTTTACATTGTTGGCTGTAGTATCCAGGTGAAGATTTTTTTCTTGTGTATTCATGTCATTAATGTTTGGAAAAATGATTTGGGGAGGGGAAGAGAAGGGTGAATGCTAACTGTAAGTAAAGAAACCTTTCTTATCTAATTAGTATTATATTTGTTGTGCATGGTTTACCTTGAATGCTTTAAGTGTAATGGGGATTGTAAACAGGTGGTAGTCTTTTTCTCCCCTCTTCTCTTGCTTGTACAGTTTTGAGAAATACAGGCAATGCAATGATCAAAAAGGGGGGGGGGGCACCTGATCAAAAAGGCATGCTAATGTTAAAATTAATGTGCTTTTTTCATTCTTGCATGAGGAAATTACTTATTAAGGACCTTTGTTTTAAGAGAGAGAAAGCAAGTAAATGAAAAAGAATATTGAATAATAGGAGGCTTTTTTTCCCTAGCAGTTGCATGTATGTATACCAAGTAGCATTTCTGCAGCTGGTCTTCATGTTCCCATGGAGACAGTCTGGTGGAAGGAGACTGGCTGAGGGAAAAGAAAAAAAAGAACAGAGAAATTGGCTAGGACATAATGTTCTCTGAAAACAGAAGTTTTCTCAGGTGTGCCAGCTTTAAATATAATACAAAACCAATTAAACTTTAAGTAAAATTTTCTCAGTTTTGTTTTTAAATGCAAAGGGAATGCTAATATAAACAGGTGCTTTTGTTTTCTTTTTTCTTTCTCATCCTTCTCTCTTTCACTTTGTTCAGTTTAAGACATATAGGCACTGCAATGGAAAAAAGAGGAGGAGAGGAAGAGATAGGGGAGAGTGGAAGGATCTAGTTAAGAGAGTATGACAAAAGAAAAAGGAGTGTGCTTTTTCCAATGCTTATATAGGGAAATGACTGGGTTAAAACCCTAGGCATTATCCAGTAACAAGTTTATTACAAAGCATGTAAATGAAAAAGAATATTGAATATTGTAAGGCTTTTTTCTGATGAACAATGTACTCATAGCAGTTTTGTGTCTGATTTGCATGTTAGTAGAATGCAATTTGATAAAAAGAAATGGCTTGGAGAAAGTGTTTACTGAAAGCATTCAGATGTTTTCTCAACTGGGAGAGCTATAAAGATGTACAAAATCAAATAGCACTTACTAGTAGCACAGGCTGTACCATGCATCTTCGTATGACTAACCTTTCTTTTTGGTTAACTTGAGCCTGTCTGTGAGGCTATCAGCTTAGAACTTATGTTCTTATTAGGAAGCAAAACCTTCAATATTTGAAGATGTACATAGTTTTGTGTGTTATTGGGTTAATAGATTTTAGGAGGGTTTTTTTGGGCGGGAGGTTGTTTGTTCTGTTTGAGGGCTTTCAAAAAAACAGAAAGTTGTGTGAAATGTGGCATAGGCACAAATGGCTATGACAAGAAACAACTGTATAAAAGTCCAACCTGCTGAATAGTATATATATGTAACTTAAAAGTTGGAACTAGACATTTAAAATAAAAGCAATTATACATAAAAAGCGGTAATAACTATATAAGAAAATTATGCTTTCTGTAATGTCTGTCTTTCAATCTGAAAGGTCTTGCAGATAAATATGAAAAAGAAAGAGTAGAACTGTATTAAAAATATAGAGTGCAAATAGCTATGCTACAGGAGACACACCTGGAAAGAACTGAATATGTGAATTTGATAAAGAAAAGTTTTCAGGATGGTTATTCAGTGGAATATCTGGGGCAATGGAAACAAATGACATAATATTAATTGCAAGAGGAGCTCCAGTAGTGATAGAAGAGGAAAATAAGATAATGAAAGATGCATAGTACTAAGGGGCTACTGGGTAGGGAAGAGGATTACACTGGCATGCATGTACATCGCCCCTAAAACTGCTATAATGGAGCTTAAGAAAATTCTAGGAGAAATAATCAGCTTTCAGCAAGGAATATTACTTGTAGATGGAGACTGGAATTTGGTTTGCAACAGCGAAGATGTGTTTGTGGGGCCTAGAAGAGAAAATATAACAAAAGGAGGGTAGGTTTTTGAAGAAATTTATGAAAATGTTTAGCATGGAAGAGGTGAATTCACTACTAGGAGTTTGGAATGAATTTACATATTACTCACCAAGATACAAGAACTGGGCTAGGCTATTTTATATCTCACAGGAATGGTTAGACAGAGGGACCGAGCTAGTAAACATGTGCAGCAGGTAAGGGTGATAAAGGATAATGAGGGAAACGTACTCACAAGCGTGGAGAGTGTGCTGTGCAGATGGAAAGAGTACTTTGAGGGGCTGATGAATGAAGAGAATGAGAGGGAGAGAAGGTTGGATGAAGTGCGGATAGTGAATCATGAAGTGCAGTGGATTAGCAAGGAGGAAGTAAGGATAACTATGAAGAGGATGAAGAACGGAAATGCTGTTGGTCCAGATGACATACCTGTGGAAGCATGGAGGTGTTTAGGTGAAATGGCACTGGAGTTTTTAACTAGATTGATTAATGAAATCTTGGAAAGTGAGAAGATGTCTGAGGAATGGAGAAAAAGTGTTTTGGTACAGATTTTTAAGAATAAGGGTGATGTGCAGAGCTGTAGTAACTACAGAGGGATTAAATTGATCAGTCACAGCATGAAGTTATGGGAAAGAGTAGTGGAAGCTAGGGTAAGAAGGGAGGTGATGATTAGTGATTAGCAGTATGGTTTCATGCCAAGAAAAAGCACTACAGATGCAATGTTTGCTTTGAGAGTATTGATGGAGAAGTACAGAGAATGTCAGGAGGAGTTGCATTGTGTCTTTGTGGATTTAGAGAAAGCATATGACAGAGTGCCTAGAGAGGAGTTGTGGTATTATATGAGGAAGTCGGGAGTGTCAGAGAAGTCTGTAAGAGTGGTACAGGATATGTAAGAGGGTAGTGTGACAGTGGTGAGGTCTGCGGTGGGAGTGACTGATGCGTTTAAGGTGGAGGTGGGATTACATCAAGGTTCAGCTCTGAGCCCTTTCTTATTTGTAATGGTGATGGACAGGTTGACAGACGAGATCAGACAGGAGTCCCCGTGGGCTATGATGTTTGCAGATGATATTGTGATCTGTAGTAAGAGTAGGGAACAGGTGGAGGAGACCCTGGAGAGGTGGAGATATGCTCTAGAGAGCAGAGGAATGAAGGTCAGTAGGACTAAGACAGAATATATATGTGTGAATGAGAGGGAGGATAGAGGAATGGTGAGGATGCAGGGAGTAGAGGTGACAAAGGTGGATGAGTTTAAATACTTGAGATCAACAGTTCAGAGTAATGGTGAGTGTGGAAGAGAGGTGAAGAAGAGAGTACAGGCAGGATGGAGTGGGTGAAGAAGAGTGTCAGGAGTGATTTGTGACAGACTAGTACCAGTAAGAGTGGAAGGGAAGGTCTGCAAGAGGGGTAGTGAGACCAGCTATGTTATATGGGTTGGAGACAGTGGCATTGGCAAAAAGGCAGGAGTCAGAGCTTAACGTGGCAGATTTGAAGATGTTAAGATTTGCACTGGGTGTGACGAGGATGGACAGGATTAGGAATAAGTATATTAGAGGGTATGCCAGGTTGGAAGGTTTGGAGACAAAGCCAGAGAGGCAAGATTACGTTGGTTTGGACATGTGCTGAGGAGGGATGCAAAGTATATTGGGAAAAATATACTAAGGATGAAGCTGCCAGGTAACCGGAAAAAAGGAAGTCCTAAGGTAAGGTTTATGGATGTGGTGAGAGAGGACATGCAGGTGGGCAAGATGCAGAGGACAGGAAGAAATGGAAACAGTTGATCTGCTGTGGCAACCCCTGACGGGAGCAGCCGAAAGAAGAAGGAACATGTGCATTTAATTGAAGGTCTTGAAACGCATCCGATAACTATTTCAGATCATGGGCTAATAATACCTAAAATAAAAACACAAGGTAATGAAATAAAAATGAGATACTGGCGCTTTTCCACCTATCGGTTGAAAAGAGAGGAATTCATGGAATGGGTTTTGGAATTAATTCAGGAGCTACTAGAGAAGATAAATTTTCTTCTGAAAACATAGCTAGGGAGTCGGATAAAACTGAAGTGGATTTAAAAACTAAAACTAGGGTAACAATAAAAGAAAGAGATATACAGTTAAACAGTGACACAAATTATTTAGAGGGATTGTCAAAGGTTAAAGTATTGCAAAATAGGGGGAATCTCTCTGCACAAATAAAGGAGCAACTGCAGAATGCTAAACAGAAAATAAGAGATTACCTCAATAATATGCACAAGTTTAGAAAGATTGCTGTTAAGCAACTGTTTTTTGATAATAATTCTAGAGCACAAAAACTTTTAGGACAACAACTCTGGCAACAGAAAGTAGAAAGGGGTGTCACCAAGCTTAGGAAGCCTATAGTAAGGAAGATAACAAAAGACCCTGTAGAAGTATTAGAAATATTCTGGAAATTTTATGAAAGTTTATATAAACCAGAAGGTAAGAAAAAGTGCAAAAAGAAATGTTTATGTAAGAATTAAAAATGCCAATGTTAGAGGTAGATGAGGCTCAGTTACTAACTGGATAGAAAGGGATGAGATAAAAATGGCTATGTATAACCAATCTACAGGAAGATCCCCAGGAATAGATGGTATTCCTGTGGAAGTTTGGAAGTTAGGCAGGAAGAAACTGATAAAGATATGGAAGGTTTTGTTTAACAGTATTTTAAGAGGAGGAGAAGTACCAGCATCCTGGAATACTAAACCACAATTTTAAAGTATTTATGTCCATAATGGCTAAAAGAATGGCAGAAGTGATACAAAAATTCATAGATATGGATCAGTGTGGTTTTGTGGAGGGGAGGCAAACATTTGACAATATTAACAAAACATTGATGATCCAGAGGGAAGCAGAATGTAAGAAAATACCACTTTTATTGGTGGGTCTTGATGCAGAGAAAGCATTTGATAGAGTAGACTGGGACTTCATCAACAGGGTAATGGAAGCATTTGCTTTCCCTGATATAATTATAAGGTTGATTAGAAGAATATGTGAGGGATCAGAGGCACAAATTAAAGTGGGTGGGGTCCTCTCCGATAATTTCTGCATGAGTAGAGGAGCCAAGCAGGGCTGTCCACTTTCCCCTTTGTTGTTTGCATTATATTTCGAAACATTGGCAAAGAAAATAAGGGACTCAGAAATTCAAGGATATAATTGGTATGGTAGTCAGGAAAAGCTGTCTTTTATTTGCAGATAATATTATTTTATACATGAAAAAAAAAACAGAAAGGGAGATTACAGTGTTATGAAACATTTTAAGACAGTTTCAGATCTTCTTGGGATACAAAATTAATGAAGCTAAAACAAAGGCAATAGCGGTAAATTATGTACCCACTCACGAACTGGTCCAACAATACCATATTTATGGGGACATGATAAAATGAAGTATTTAGGAATATGGATTCGAAATTACTCTTGTGGCAGCTAAGGATATGTGGGAGGAGACTAAGCAGAAAATAATACAAAAATTGACAAAATGGAAGATTTGTTATATGGATAGTAAGATACAAGTAATTAAATGTTTTTAGTCCCTTTAGTCTTATACACGTCAGGCATATTTTTATCAACCAGAGGAAACACTGTGGATAGCAATTAAAAAATAGTTGAAAGATTTTATCTGGGAAGAGAAGACAGCAAGGGTCAAGTGGAATAAGCTGATTCTTCCGGTAGAACAAGGCGGATGAGGATTACCCAATTTGAGGGGGTATTTTAGAGCAACACACTTAAGGCTCTTATACATAGTACAAGCAGAAAACTATAATTCAAAGTGGAAAGGAATGATGCCGATACAGGGAGGAAGTTCAAGTAATGAGAGATTGGAATTTTGGATGCAGACTCTTAAGGAAAACAACAAAAATCATGCAGAGTATTATATTCATAAAACAGGAGGGAGTATTCTAAGAATGAAACCAGGACGGGAATAGAGAAAAGAGATTTTTGCAGATAGGGATGACTGTGGTTAGGGATACAGATAAAAAGCAAGAGGGGGCTGGAATTTATTGGAGAAAACTGGCAAAGCAGCCAAGGTTTTGGGCACAAATAACTAGAAAGGGAAAGGTAATTGAATGGGAATAGGTCAAGAATTTATTTGGACTGCAGGTTAGAGATTGCCTTCCCTAGCAAGGCTTGATATCCGAGTATAGACAAAGAGAAAGAAATAGGGGGCCCCTGAATTAAAGACCAGCACTGGTAGAGTTTTTTAATAGAATCTAGAGGAAAAGCTGCTGTTAAAAAAGGAATAATTAATAAAGCATATAAAATATTTCCTGATAATTATAAGACTCGATCAGAGGAGCTCAGAAAGGATTGGGAAAAGAGAATGGATAAGCAATTCACAAAGAGACAATGGAGGATATATGTATATCTCCCAAATATGCAACAAAGTCTAGAAGATGTAGGATCTTTGCCTGGAAGTGTTTACATGGGTATTTTTATACCCCAAGTAGACTCCAGAGAATTTTTCCTCAGGTGGATAGCAAATGTTGAAGGTGTGAAGGGCGCAAGAAAGAGGTGGGCTGGGAACATAATTTTTGGGAGTGCAATGAGCTGGCAGACTTTAGGGATTCCCTGCAGACAGTTCTGTCAGAGATGCTGGGTGAGCAGATTGGATTGACTGGGGAGATGATTTTTTTGAGTTATGATACAGAGTCAGGGTTGCCTAGACATAGTAAAGCCTTGCCGAGTCTAATTATGGTGGCTGCCAAGCAAGCAACTACTAGAAAATGGAAATCAAAGTCTAGATCAGCTTTACCAGCAGTAGTGAATATAGTAAAACAACTGGAATTGAGATCTTTACAAAAGGGAGTGAGCAAACTACATAGGAAAAAATTGGACTTGTGGGAACAATATATGCAGAGCAAGAACAATGTTTAAGAGGCAGGATTTGAATGAGCCATATAATGCTTAACTGACAATTACTGGATAGATTATAAGTGATGTACAATGTTTGCAACTATAGTTGTTTCAATGGTGTATGTGATGTATACTGTTTGCAACTAAAGTGGTGTCATATTGTTTATTTTTGATTTATATAAATATAACATTACCTATATCATATGTGAAAATTTAATAAAGATATTTGTTGGCAAAAAAAAAAAAACAGTTGTATAGTCAAGCAGCCACATTTTGGTCCTTTTCTAGTTATTTTGGTCAAGTTCCTGCCTCACTAGCCTGTGTTTCTTTTCACCCCTTTATTGTGTTTTTTGTGTTAGACCTTGCATTTGTCAGGGATAAGTGTTATATGCTCCCTTTAAGCCTATGTTGCCAGTTTCCCTTCATTCTTGCTTAACCTGCTGCCGCTGTCCTTCACTGACACTCTTACCTTGGTGTCACCCACTGATTTTTTTTTTTTTTTATTTTGCTCCTCCCCATGATATTATTTGATGGCTGTCCTACCTTCTCTCAATTTCCCATTTGTTCTGGCAAAACTGAAGCCAAGTAATGCTGGACTCGGCAAGAGCCGTACTGCACATTTGTTCCTGATAAGGAATCTGTCAGGTGGCAGGGAGTGGGTCTTTGGGGGTGGAGAGTGGCTTGCCCACCCCTAGCAACTCTTCTTAGCAACGGTTGCTGTCGCCTAAGAGAAAATGTGCATGCCCCTCAGCTGTTTAATGTAAATGCTCTGTGGCAGTTCAGGTTTGGCTGGCTTGTAACTCCACTAAGTGAACACCTAGTTCTCCCTATAGGTGTTATCCATTTGGCACATCAAAGCTCTCCTACCCCTCCCCCCCCGTAAGGGTAAGATGACAGCAAATACTCACTCCTATCAACTCTGCGTAGCTCCTCCAGGCACCGGAGCTGCTAAATGAACTTTGGCCACCTGCGGTGCAGGCAGGGCTTTTTCCCTCTGCACCATGGAATGGAGCTGTACCCACTCGTACATCTGTCATCACCTTAAGTCTCTTCATTATAGCAGGCACATTTTTATGCACTCAACCAAATACTAACCACCGTCACACACCTGAACTGTCTTTTCTGTTAGCACCCCCATACTGTCATCCAGTACTCTTACTTTGAGCCATCCCCTCTACTTGTATTTAATCATTCTCATACTATCTGAACAGCTCAGTCCTGTAAGTTTATTCAGCAGCCTTTTGTTAAGGACTGAATCTGAATGCTTTACTGAAATCCAGATAATTTCTTTCTTGGCTGCTGTTATGGTTTTATGCCATGATCCAGTCATAAAACCCTATCAGGTTAAACTGATGTGATTTTCTGATTCTCAGCACATCCTAATTCCTGTCTTAGAACTGGTGGTTATTCAGAAATGGTCTTTTGTTCCGTTACTGTTGCTGTCACAGAAGTCAAATTGACAAGTCTGTAATTTCCAGTGTTTCTCTAATTACCAGCTTTGTATAGTGGGACAGCTGTATTCTTCCTGTAATCTCTCTCCATTGTCTACCTGTGTCAGAGGTTTTATCGATGTACCAGACTCATGGTTTATTTGGCAGTTCGTCCCTGACTGAGGAATTGTCCTTCTTCCTTAATCTGTCTAAAATCTGTTCCACCCTCCTTGTCTGTATTACTCAATCAGTTCATGGTTTATCCTCTAGTCAGACTAATAATCTTATGCTTGTTAATGTTGTACAGTGGAAAAGTTTTCTGTCCCTTCTCTTCTCCAACTCTGCTAATGCCTTTTCCTTGTTGACTTTAACTGCTTCAGTCTCTCTAGTCACCTTCCTCCTGATCTCTGTGTACTGGGCTTTTTAAACTTCTCCCTCTTCCTTCCATTTGCCTTCTGTTCCTGTTATTGTCTTCAACATTAAGCTTACAGTCTCTTCCTTATTTCCTTTGCTCTGTCTGTTTTTTTTATTCCCATCTCATCTGAACCCTTTTGTTGGCCGTAAGTTTTTCTCATTAGTCAGTGGTTTCTTTAGTTTTGTGATAGTCCCCTAGCTCTACCATTACTTTTTCTGCCAGTTGTTTGTTATCCACCTCCCTATACTAATAGACATGTGCCTTGATGTATGGACTATGTACTGTACCCTTAAAGTAGTTTACACTTTTGTGCGATTCATGGTAGCTAGTGATGCATGTACTACTTCCTCCCTAATACAATCCAGCATATTTAGCACTACACCTAGGATCTTGTTTTTGTTGGACAGTCCTATGCAAGTTGGGCATATATGTGACTGTTCTGATTTTGTGTCATTCCACTCAGTGTTTGTCCTCTGAATCCAACACCTGTGGAAAGCTCAAGTCCCCATAATTCCATAACCACTGCCTTTCTGTTTTGTTTCCACTCCTTATCCTTAATTTTTCCATCCCTTTGTATGTGTGCGCATGTGGGTGCAGTGACTGGTTGATAGTATGTAATCCTCAGCTGTCACCTTCCTCACAACCTCTTATTTGTGATCCCCACCATTGCAATTAGTCTTAACCTATTTCTTTCCCTCCATTTCTTCTGTCTCCTCTTAATTTTTTCCTCTTACTGATCTCACTACTTATTCTTTCTCTTACAGCTTCATTTTCTGGTCAGAAATTTTGAGGCGTACATACTATGAATCTTAGCACTTTCTAGCTGAAATAAGGTATGTCCACATAATAACACAGCAACGGTGCATCCTACTATAGTTTCATTGGGCACAGAACTACATTACAAAGCTAATGATAATAAATTGCACTAAGAAAACCACAAGCACTTACAACCACCGGAAAAAGTAGTTTTTTCTACTTTGTGTAGCTTACTGTGTCCCACACAGTAACACAAGACATGCAGTCAGAGGTGGATGCATCGATGACACTTGATCATACTGTACTGCTGGAAAACAGCATGTTGCATCATAATTATCTTCTCTTTCGCATAGCAATACCTTCATCTAAGTTCCTTAAGTAGTTTGTACTTTCCACAACTTAGCAGGAAGTAGGCTTCCTTGGAAACCCTGTCACAGCCACCAAGTTAGTGTTGTTCTTCACAGCCTCCCGACATTTTCCTGTTTCAGCCTCACTGTAGAAAACAGTTATGTGAACAGTACTTGTGTAGTATTCAGGTCCCTCAGAGAGGTAACTGACATTTATTCTCTAATTGTGCTCGTTATATGTCTCCAACCTAGGTTGTGACTGAAAATGGTAATTAGATCAGATGATTTACCTGATTACTAAATAATATCGATAGTTATATAGGGGCTTGGTGTGTTTTGCTGCCACATATAATTACTTTGTATTTGATTCAAATATTATTTACAAATAACAGGACCAAGTTTAAGTGCAGGGTTTGCTTTCTCATAAGCAAATATATTTGTGGGGCCTCTGAGTTTGTGTATATCAATAATTGGACAATTTTCAACAAGTGAAGTTCTGTAAATTTATAGATAAATGTAATGTTTATTTGCCAATATAACATTCAAAGTTTTAGAACATTTCTAGTTGACATTCATAATGGTCATTTTGGGTTGGAGTATGATAAAATCATAGACGTATAACAGCATCTTAAAATTGTTCAGATGGATGGCATGGTCATCCACAGGCATTCATTTATTTCTTTATTGCCACTTTATTAAGACACACAACCTGTGCACTAAGAAGAAAGACTGCTAGGGTGAAGTGGAATATGTTACGGGTATCTGAGTTTCACAGAGGTGTTTTGAAGCATCCATGGATTCAGGGTAGAAACACTGAGTGGACTTGACACAATCATAATAGTAAGGACATCACAACAGAAACCAGAGTAGCCCCCTTGTTGTAGAGGAGGTCAAAGATAACAGATTACTGTGGACTGGTCACATGTACAAAGGAATTGAGAAGACATTTAGGTGAAGAAGATATAGGAGGGCATGGAAAAAAAGCAAGAGGAGATGAAGATGTCCAGCCATGCGATGGATCGGGCATAATTGTTGAAGAAGGGAGGAGAGTGGCACTGAATTGAGAGAGGTGGCAACAGTTGAACTGACACCCCCAGCACCAGGTAGAAAAGTGGGGAAAAGGTGGTTGATGACAATTATGTACATGAGGTTATACTCAGGTTATATTACTAGAAAAGAAGAACTTTGTTATTCAATATATAAATGTGGTGGACTATGAGGAGATAATATCAAGAAGTCACAGGTATTGCTTACATTTGTTTTGGCACATAGTTTTTATGCCATGTAGGTTAGGTAGTATTATATTCCACCATTGAAGTATTATAAAACCAGATAATACTTTCAAGATTTATGCAAAAAAAAAAATAAAGTTTAGGCATTTTAGAACAATGAATCAAAGTGAAAGTGTTAAGGACTGTAGTATGTCTCACTAGTGTTGAATGTATGTTGAAAGGATATTAGTAGACAGAGATTTATAATTAAACAGAATCTGACATGTAATGCAGCAGATTTGCCATAAGTTGTCCTAAAAAAAAATAAACATCAGAAAAACAGAGCTGCCAAAGTATGAATGTCTGGATGTCCTCGTGACAGGATGTTGCAGTACGCATGACATTTAATGTTTATTTTGAATCAAATCTGAGTGCAGGAGTAGTGTGGACAGAATGTTGCAGTACGCATGGCATTTAATGTTTATTTTGAATCAAATTTGAGTGCAGGAGTAGTGTGGTAATGTGCTACATATGTAAGGAATCTTGTATGTGTTGATGTCAGAAACACCTGAATCAAAAGGAATGAATACTGACAAACTAGAAAGTGTTTCTTCAAAGAAATCATGAGCAGTTAAGTGTAACCAATTACTTAAGGGAGTATACATGCATTTTTAATGTTTTTTAAACTGTATATCTCCTTAAATATCTGTGCCAAGACACTGCTAACTTATAGTTTATAGGCATAAATGTTACATTTTAAGGAACAGCATTAGTGTGGACACTATTCCAGTTAAGGTGGAGAAAGTTCACCTTTATTGGGTTGATAGTCAACTCTGTCTAAGGGCCCAGCTTTTTGCTTAGAGACATTGCTCCTGCTCAAACTTCCAATTTGAATTTTGGGAATGAGCAAAGCCACCATGAAACCTTTCACTGATCTTTCATTGCTAAGTGTAAGAGGTTCTACACTTTAGAAAAACACAAATGAGGTCCTTAATATCACGGACTTCGTCAGAATGAACTTAAAAAACACAGACACACTCTTTCATATTTTTCAAACCTTCATCCCCTCCCTTCAATGAATAAATAAATAACCATGGCAGCCAACTAATTGTTAAGCAATTGGGCTGAAAAGGTATATGCAATATATAACATATATAAACCACAGAGACACACGTGTAAAATTACGCAACATTTAAACACCATAAAACTTGAATATAGTGCATACGTATTAAATTATATTTGTAAAATTACCTTTAATAAATATTATTAATTTTTTTAAACATAAAATATGCAGATTTTCAAAGCATTGTTCAGAGAACCAGCCTCGTTCAAACCTGGGTATCTAGTGGCATTAGTTTTCAACTGCCACTTGAACTCCTGGTATTCCAAAAATAGATCTGCTGGTCCACCCCTTTGTCCCAAACAAACCTGATCAACAACAGTAAATTTGAAGCTGTGGCTTGGATTTTGTTCCAGGCACTTATCTGACTGATGGCCAGAGGTTCTTTGTGTGGTGTGGAAGACTGAAAGTTCATGGCCATTAGCATTAGAGGACTTGTGAAGGGAACAGGTTAGCACCTCAGAGTAAAGTCCTACAGGAGGTGAAGGATGCTTACTCTCCATTTTATGTGTGAAGCACTGCGCTATTAGTTTGCAGTGACTGCCTCCAACTAAAATATAACTTTTAGTGGACAAAAAATGATTTAGGCTGTGTTTAAGAAGTCTTGAGTCCAGGAAAATTGAAGATAGAGAGTTTATATGTCCCATGCATTTTCTGGAAGAGCACTATACAGAATTAGGATATAGATGTTGGATTATGTTAAAAATTTATAGGGAGATCACAAGGGTAGTGCAGACTTGAACCCGGGTTATTAGTATGGTCAGATTTTAAATGAAAAATGATGTTAGGGTGCTGTGCAGCTGCTTGAGTGGAGTACTTAATAAACACAAGCCACTTCATTTTATTTATTTCCTGACATTTGATTACCTGGAAATTCTGCTTGCCCATTTTCAGCAGAGGCCGGGGGAGGAAAAAGCTGCATAATATTAGAAAAACATTTTAAGATCAATAATTTTGCAATCTTCCAAAATAATAAAACAAAATCTACAGTTTAATTAATAATACCAAAGTAGACATAATGTGAAAAAAATAGTTAAGAATCAATACAACTTATATGATGATTTAATATTTAAAGAAATTTTAGCCACTTTATACAGAAATTAAAGGTAAATTAGTATAATACAGACAGGAATTGCAATTTGAAGTGTGAGAAAAAAACAGGGTTATATCATATTTAGAAAGAGTTCATCTGTGTTATATGAGGGTATGGGCTGCACCTCTGATGTTCTTCGTGTTTCACTGTTGCAGTCCTCACATTTGGGTAATCTGCTTGCAGTAGCCCTCAGTCGGCCTGATTAACAAAGTCTTGGGTCCTGCGTCAGTTGCTGTCCCTTCTTCCATGACGTCAGGTCATCAGGGGTATAGAACATGCAGCCAAAGCCATTACATAAGTCTTTCTTGCAATGCGGTGCCCGAAGCAGAAGCAGTTCGCAAGTGCCGGTCGGCCAACTCCTTAAATATTTGTTTTCGAGTTTCAGAACCGAAGTCTTCAACTAAAGCTAAGTACCCCATTGGAGAAACTTTTTCTTGCTCCTTGCCAATGTCAGTAAAAGTTAATAATGTTAAGTTGTCAATCTCGCCTTCATTCTTGCTTGATGGGTTCGGAGCCGATCCCTCGGCTCCGACTCGGCACTTGCTAAGCTCGAGAGTCTCTTTCACCAGCTCGAGGCAGCCCCATATCCCATGATGCAAGGCAGTAAATACCCCGATCTCGTTTGCCGCTTAGGAGGTCTTCTTTTTACCAGCTCCTGGTAAGTTGTTCACTTTTGTGATTTAAGCCCCTTTTTTAGTCAAAAAACTCTTTTATTGATAGTTTTAAGTTATATTCTACCCTTTCTGACAGAATTTTCCTGTCTCCTTTAATTTTTTGTTAGTCAAATTTTCCCTATCCCATCCCCCCCCCTGTTAGGGTGTGTGTGTGTTGGAATTTATAGAATACCTTTTTGGTATTTGTGTAAGTTAATTTAGACTGGTGTTGTGTGTGTGTGTGTTGTGTTTCAACACTATGTCTAAGGAGAGGGTCTCGGGTTTTAAGAAGTGTGACTCGTGCTGTCAGAAGATGTCTCTGACAGACGGTCACACTTCTTGCCTGTATTGTCTGGGCCCTCTTCACCTGCAGGACTCCTGTGCTATTTGTCACTCCTTCAGCCAGAGAGTCCTGCAGGAGAGACGTAATAAGTTGATTCTTAGGGGCCTTCTTAAGCCGGAGGGCTCTCCGGCTAAGTCGGCTCCACCAAAATCAACTAAACCTGCCAAGGCCCAGGCTTCTGTTTCTAAGCCTGCGGCCTCGGCTCCGACTCGTATTGAGTCGAGATCGGCTCCGGCTGGAGCCGATTCTGGATTGACAAAGCTTTCGGCGCCGATGGCTATCGGCGCCGAATCTGTTTTGACCACTTCGATGTCTGCTCCGATCGGTTCTGACACCCATGTGGCACAGGCATCGGTGTCGGCTCCGATCGGCTCCGACACCGTTACTTTGGTGGCTGTATCTGCTCCGGCTGGAGCCGATACATCGAGACGTTCTGTCGGCTCCGAGAAATCGGCTCCGACAGGATCTATTGTATCGGCTCCGATGGCTCATTCCAGGAAGAGGTCGAGGTCTCCTTCCTTGGAGCCGATACTTTCGGCGCCGGCTTCACCTCTTCTATTGGAACGGAGCCATCGGAGCCGATCTTCAAGGTCATCCAGGTTATCAGACCATGACCTAGAGAGAGTGGTCAGTAGATTACTCAAGTCACAGGTACTGGCCCAAATGTTACACAGTCCGTCTCAACAGACGACTGTTGGCCCACACCCCGTTACTGTTCCTCCTTCAACTCTACCCCAGAGTTTGGAGTTGGAGTCTTCGGGAATGGTTACTGCTACGGCTGGAGGACGGATACCCCCTTCTGTTCCTTCAGCCTCTACTCTTATCTCCTCTTCCTTAGAGGGATTCGGTGGTCGGGCTTCCATGGTCTCCTCCGAGGGGGTGAGTGGCATCGGACCCTTGTCCGAGCCCGCTCTTCCCCTTGGAGCCTCGGCCTTGGTGAGCTCGGCTCCGACATCTGCCTCGGAGACTTCCCTTTCGGTGGCCCCTGGAGTTCCTAGCTCTTCGGAGCGGGTTCTCTCGGACCTGCCTGGGAGGGGAGCATTCGAGGTGATGAAGAGTGTACTGGCCACTGGTATCAGTCAGCAGTCTGTTCCGTAGCTCCTCCCTCTATTGTACCTGTTGACATCTCTGCCACTTCTCTTGCTACAGGACCCAGAGATCCTCCGCCTCAGGTTTCCCCATTGGGAATTTCCCCTCTTCCGAGGATTCTCCTGATGTTTCGGGAGATCCTCCTAGGAAGAGGACTTGTAAGAGGAAGCATGTAGACTCCCGAGTCTGTCACTGGATACTGACTTTGATGAGTCAGAGGGATCCCTAGATCCCCCTCTGAGGATGTCTCCTTCTCAGACATCCTAGAACTTCTGAAACAGAGGGGAAACTGGCCCACCAACAATCCCTCTGAGGATGAGTCAGTATACCTAGAGGCGTTTGGATCTCGGCCCTCCACCTCCTGGGTGTCTCCGCCTTTCGACCCCCTTATGCAGGTTATTGCACGAAAGGCGTGGGCAGCTTTTGACTCTGTAGAGCCAGTCCCTAGGAGGCCTTCTAAATTTATCACTGCCCCTAGTGACAAACAATTCCTTACCAAGGGTGTCCCCGCTGATGCCATGGTGGTGGCTGCGGCCACCAAAAAGGAACTTGCAGATCCTTCCGTGCCCGTCCATCCTCCTAATAAGGACTCTAGGACCATGGATAGGTACGGTAAGTGGATGTTTTCCTCAGCGACCTTTGCTATGCGTTCGCTGAATTACCTATGTCACTTCACCAGACTCCAGAGAGATATCCTCAAGGAGCTGGGAGAAGTAGTTCAGGATCCTACAGCTGCAGGGGCTCAAGAAAAGATTGCTTCGCAGCTAGGAACCCTCAATTCCATTGCTAACTCCTCCATGCGGCTAATATCTTATGCTGCGGATGGAGCGAGTAGAGCCGCAGGCACAGGTGTGGCTCTTAGACGCCAAGCCTGGATGCGGCTATGTGATTTTGCGGATCCCTTTAAGGCGTCCTTCACAAATTCTCCCTTTGACGGGTCAGCTTTGTTTGGCCCTCAGGTGAAGGAAACCTTGACCAGGTGTGAGCAGGACGGCAAGACTCTTTCTGCTGTTGGAGTCCGTTTTTCCACCCCTTCTAGGCCTTATCCCAAAGGACAGAAGGGTGGGAAGATGTGGTTCCGTAAATCCCAAGGAGTCACGCCGGATTCACGTGGTCAGTTTACCCATAGAGGCAGAGGGGGTAACAACAACAGACGCCGCTCTAGAGGCAGAGGGGGTCCAAAGAACCAGGGAAACAGGGAGCCTCTCTCTGATAAGCCCTTTCAGCATCCCTGAGGTGTTGCCCGGCTGTCCCTCCTTGGAGGCAGTCGGGGGAAGATTATCACTGTACCCAGAAGCCTGGCTTTCCCTCACTCAAGACAGATAGGTACAGTCGATCATATCCAAGGGTTACATAATTCCTTTCGAGGAAAGTCCCTTCCCCTCAAGTTCCCTTCCAGATGTACCACCTGGTCTAAGGGACATTGCAGAGTTAGAAATCGCAAAACTACTGCAAAAAAGAGCCATTCAGCCAGTTACAATAGACCATTCAGAGCCCGGAATCTACTCAAGGTTCTTTTTGGTCCCCAAAAAGACGGGAGACTGGAGACTAATATTGGATCTCAGCAGACTCAACAAGTCTGTCAGGAAGACAAGATTCCGAATGGTCACTCTTCAGTCAATTCTGCCCTTCTTACAGAAGGACAACTGGATGTGCTCAATAGATCTTCAGGACGCGTACTATCACATCAAAATTCACAGACGCTCCAGGAGATTTCTCCTCTTTCGGCTGGGGTCCAGTCACTTCCAGTTCAGAGCCCTGCCCTTTGGTCTCACTACAGCCCCCAGAGTGTTCACCAAATGCATGGCAGTGGTCACGGCTCACCTGAGACGTCAAGGATTCCAGGTGTTTCCGTATCTCGACGACTGGCTCCTGTCAGCCACCACCAGGCATCAGCTTATACAAGCCAGGGATTACACAATAGACCTTTGTTCTCATTTGGGCATCTCAATCAACTTCGAAAAGTCATCCTTATCGCCCTGCCAGTCTATTACCTTCATAGGCGCAAACTTAAACACTGTTCGGATGTCAGCTACCCTTACAGAACAAAGAGTTTCAGACATCCAGACTCATGTCAGGATCATTCTGGCCAGCAAGAAAATACAGGCCAGAATGGTTCTAAAGGTATTAGGTCTCATGGCTGCGGCCATTACTCTTCTTCCCCTGGCTCGATTCTACATGCGCCTTCTTCAGTGGATGCTGTTCACACAGTGGTCATACCAGCAACTTCCAATGCGTCACCAGATTCTGGTGACACAGACATGCAAAGAGCATCTTGCTTGGTGGATCACATCGTCTCAGGTTCACCAAGGCAGGTGCTTTGTACCTCCGTCCCCGATAGCCACTGTCACCACGGATGCCTCCCTGATCGGGTGGGGGTCATTATCAGGGCAGGATGGTTCATGGACGTGGCAACCGTTCGAGTACCATCTGCACATAAATGTCCTGGAGATGAGAGCAGTGCTTTTAACGTTGCAAGCCCTCAACGACTTTCTTCCCGTAGGGACAATTGCAGTCCACACAGACAACATGTCTGTAGTTTGGTATATCAACAAACAGGGCGGAACCAAGTCCTACCCCTTGTGTCGAGAAGCGCTCAGACTTTGGCAATGGGCGATCTCCTCTCATCGGTTTCTGGTAGCAACGCATATCCCTGGGAAAACCAACATTATAGCGGACAGATTGAGCAGAGCTATCCTCATGCCTCACGAGTGGTCTCTCAAGCAATCTATAGCGGAAGAGATTTTTCTGGAATGGGGTCGTCCATGTTGCGATCTTTTGCTACTCCCCAAAACAGCAAATGTCCAGACTTCTTCAGCCTCTTCCCTCTATCAGGCCATCCCCCCAGAGACGCTCTGACCCAGGATTGGCCCCAGGGACTTCTTTATGCCTTCCCTCCATTTCCTCTGATCCCTCAGGTGATCCAGAAAGCTACCGCTTTGAGAGCCAAATTGATTCTCATTGCCCCTTACTGGCCTCGACAAGTTTGGTTCCTGTTCCTCCATCATCACCTTTTGGTGCAGCCGTGGCATCTGGACCCAGTGCCAGATCTACTGATTCACCAATCCGGTCAGCTGCACTGGTCAATCCCTCTCTCAACCTCACAGCATGGTTGCTCCACTTCCTTCCTTAGCCAGGCTTCCTTTGATCTCTAACCCAGTTAGAGACATCATAGTAGCTTCACTAAAATCCTCTACCAGGAGGATTTACACAAGCAAATGGAAGCGTTTCTCTTATTGGGCTAAGGCCCAAAATATTGATCCTTTTACTGCCCCTGTTCAGGCAGTTCTGGACTTCTTAGCAGAGATTTTTCATGCAGGCTCTTCTTCTTCCACAGTCAGAGTTCAGTTGGCTGCTATTTCTAATTTTCATGTCGGGATAGCAGATCATAATATTATGTCCCATAGGCTCTACAGGGCCTTCTTGAAAGGAATTTTCCTACTAAAGCCTCCAATCAGGAATCCTCCTCCTCAGTGGGATCTAAATTTAGTGCTGACATCCTTAATTCTTCCCCCCTTCGAGCCAGCTGTTTCTTGTTCCCTGAAATTTCTTTCTTGGAAAACTTTATTCCTAGTGGCTATTACATCTGCCAGGAGGGTGTCTGAACTTCATGCTCTTTCGGTTCGACCCCCCTATTTGATTTTTCACAAAGACAGAGTATCTTTGAGAACTAATCCATCCTTTTTACCTATGGACGCTTCAAAAACAATCTGAATCAATCCATTGATCTCCGGTATTTTTCCTAAGTATTCAGATAGAGCTGAACAAAAGCTACATTATCTTGGCGTCCACCGGCAGCTCAGATATTATTTGGACAGAAGAAAAAATTTAGAAAATCTGATCAACTTTTTGTTTCCTATGCGGATAATAAGAAAGGCCTTCCTGTTTCTAAAGTGACTTTGTCCAGATGGCTTTCTTCGGTCATCACTGAAATTTATACGATCAGGGGAAAACAGCTGTGCTCAAAACCTAAAGCACATTCAACTAGGAGTTTAGCTACTTCTACAGCTTTTCAAGCTAGACTGCCTTTGGACACTATTTGTGCAGCGCCACTTGGGCCACTCCTCACACTTTTGTTTCCCATTACAAATTGGACTTGGCCTCCAGGGACAGGGCCAGTTTTGGCTCTACAGTTCTCAAGAGTTTGTTCCATTGAGCCACCCAGGATAGAGGTGCTAGGGACGCGGTCCCATCAAGCAAGAATGAAGGCGAGATTGACAACTTAACATTAAGAAGTTATGTACCTACCATAACGTTCCATGTTAGTTGTCTTCTCTCGCCTTCTTTCTTGCGACCCTCCCTCCTTCCCCCTGGCCTGGACAGACCTTGTATAAGAAACTTTTATGCTAAAGACCATTCAGACCTGGTCCTTTTTCCATTTGTAAGTTTCTTCTTCCTTTGGGAAGTATTTTATGCTTGGTATTATTGCCCTTTGGCAACAAGCGAGATCTGGGTATTTACTGCCTTGCATCATGGGATATGGGGCTGCCTCGAGCTGGTGAAAGAGACTCTCGAGCTTAGCAAGTGCCGAGTCGGAGCCGAGGGATCGGCTCCGAACCCATCAAGCAAGAAAGAAGGCGAGAGAAGACAACTAACATGGAACGTTATGGTAGGTACATAACTTCTTAATTGCATTTCTTGTGGAAAGCGAATACCTTACAAAGATTTTCATTTGTACTGTATTCCTTGCCTAGGTCCTGACCATGACGTACCTTGCTGTCGGTTTTGTGCCTTTTTTAATCAACGCACTATCCGTCATCAGTATATTTTCACCTTTAAGTATTTCGGTTCTCTGTTCAGTTATCCAGAAATGTCGTCGGTCAGCCATCCGACTACCGGAATTCCGAAAAAATGCAAAGATAAAGACAGAGACAGGCTGCCTAGGTCCAAAGCTGCCAACGACACTTCTCCTAAGCCATTCGTCAGTTCGCCAGTACTCAGTGAGGTGCTTTCGCAGCCCCTGATACCTGCTACTTCTGATTCACAGGCCTCTACTGAGACCCATTTGGAGACCAGTATGCCTCAAGATGCTTCAACTGTGGAACCTGCGGATGTCTCTACCTTGGATGGGTCCAGAGCCACTTTGCAGGCACCGGCTTCTGAGGGTGTATTCAGGCCTATGGACTTGCATATTAAACCGACGCCTCTTTCTTCTTTAAGGCCTAAATCTTGAACCATGCTTTGAAAACCGACGCTCAGGCCTCTATGCCTAAAAAACAAACAATAAGAATGGCTGAAGATCTTATAACTTTAATCAGGGAAAGCCAACCACCCTCTTCTAAGAGACCTAGGACTGAAATTGTTTATGAATCTTCTGATCAGGATTCTGATTTTTTTGATTCTTCTGATGATCTGGATTTACCCTTATCTACTTATGAGGATTCTGATGCAGAGGACTCTATTCCCTCTGCTTCCCCTCCAGAGGATTTTTCTTTTGGTGAAACCTTGCACACTCTAAGGGAGCATTTCCACTGGGAACGCCAGGATTTCTCTGATTCGAAAAAGAGGCTTAGGGATTTCTTACTCTTGCCTCAGCATAGGCCTTTAGCTATACCTCCTGTACTAGACATTGTTGATGATGCTTTTTTGGAGTCTAATTTGACCCCTGATTCTTTGCCTCCCGCTCCCAGAAAACCTGACCGATATTACAGGGTTCTTGATTCTCACAAGTTCCTTTTTAAAAAATCCTATTGCGGATCCAGAGACTATTTCACAGGGACCCAAGGGTATTAAGGCTTCTACGGCCAAAAACCCTACCCCTTCTGATAGAGACTCCAGGGCGCTGGATAGATGAGGTAAGAAGGTTTACACTTCTGCAACCTTGGGCATTAGGGCCTTAAACTGTCAGTTTCATATGTTAAAGTATCAATAACATATTATGGGATTGCTTAAACAGAAAATGATGTTGATTCCTGACTTTGCTGAAAATAAGGAATTACAGGATTTAATGCATTCTGCTGAACAGGTTGGAAAACGTACTTTGCAATGTGGGTTTGATTCTTTAGATGCCTCTTGCAGGGCTGCTGTCACTGAGTCTGTACTCAGAAGGCACGCTTGGCTTAAGGAGCAATCTTTGCCTGATCATGTTAAAGCTAAACTGTTGGATGCTCCCTTAAATCAGGACCGCCTGTTTGGCAACAAAGCTGAGGAAGTTCTTAAAAAGATGGAAGATAAAGCTAAATCTATGAAAACTGTTGGAGTTCCAAGATTTAGTAGGCATTGGCCTTCTAAGAATTGGTCCTTTCCGGCTCCTTCAAGGCCTTCTCAATCCAAACCCAGACAGAGCAGAAACCCCAGGTTTCAGTCTCAGGGTACGCACAAGACTAAGCAGTGGGGGCTTCCGCTTCCAAATCTGGGAGTAGTAAGACTCCCCCTATGGAAAACTGTCTCAATGACTTGATTTTAAAACTTCCAAGCACTTCTCAACTGAATGCTCCTTTAGGGGGAAAGATTAGTCTGCAGGCCAAAAACTGGGAACTCATTACCCAGGACAAATGGGTTTTAAATATAGTGTCCCAAGGATACAAATTTCACTTCCACACATTACCAACGCCAAAAGGTCGGCCAGATCTACCCCTAAATCAATGGGCAGAGGCTCAAAAGCAAATACTCCCTCTTTTAAACATAAAGGCTATTCAAACTATACCAGAAGAGGAAAAAGGACAAGGTTTCTATTCAAGACTTTTTCTGGTACCCAGAAAAGACAATTCATGGCGTCCTATTCTGGACCTGTCTGCTCTAAACAACTTTTTGGTGATTCCAAGATTCAAGATGCTGACGTTGCTTCTTATGCTAGGAAAAGATGCCTGGATGGTAACACTCGATTTAAAGGAAGCATACCTGCACATCCCAACAAGGGAATCTTGCAGAAGATACCTACGCTTCAAAGCAGCTACAATCACTACCAGTTATCTGCACTGCCCTTTGGCTTATCTACTGCGCCCAGGGTATTCACAAAGTGCCTAGCCCCAGTCATTGCATTTTGCAGGCAAAGAAATATTCAAACATACCCATACCTGGATGATTGTTTAATTTAGGCAGAAAGCCAGGACATACTTTTGAATCATCTGGCCTTTGTACAAAGGGTGCTCACTTATCTGGTGTACACCATAAACAAAAAGAAATCACACCTGGCACCCTATCAACAAATCATATTCCTGGGAGCAAGCTTGAATACAACTTCTCAGATGGCTTTCCTCACGCCAGAGAAACAAATTTATTTGACAACCTACTTCAAACAACTGGCCACAAAAACCCTACTATCTGCAAGGCAAATACTACAAGCCTTGGGGTTCATGACCTCCTGCATTCTTCCAATTCCATATGCAAGACTGCATATGAGGAAACTACAGTGGTATCTAAAAAGCCTATGGTGTCAACATTCTCAGGATCTAGAAGCAACATACCTTGCCTACGCCTAGAGTTTCTTTGGTGGAAAGAGGCCTGCCACCAAAACAAGGGACTACCATTCACACCATCCCCTGCCACCCAAACCCTAACAACAGACACATCAGAGTATGCATGGGGGGGCTCACCTGGCAGGGAAGTGCATTCAGGGCAAATGGAACCCAAGTCAAATGCACTTGCATATCAATCAAAAAGAAATATTGGCTGTACAGAATGCTCTGACAGCCTTCAAGGACCACATTCTTCCAGGACAATTAATGGTAAAGACGGACAACACCACTGTTATGTGGTACATAAACAAGCAGGGGGGGGTACCCATTCTTACCCACTTTGCAGACTAGCCATGGCATTGTGGAACACAGCCCTGAGCTACCAAGTGCATCTACAAGCTCAATTCCTGCCAGGAAAACTAAATACACTGGCAGACGAACTAAGCAGAAACCTCATGGACCCACACGAGTGGAAACTGGAATCAAGGATTTTCAACATGTTGACAAGCAAATGGGGGAGCCCAGATTTAGACCTGTTTGCCTCCCCCCAGAACTATCAATTGGGCAAATTTTGCACAAGGCTCCCCACAAACAAGCTTGGAAAGTGGATGCTCTGTCCTTCAGCTGGAAAAACCTATCCGTTTATGCCTTTCCTCCTCTGCCTCTGATCTCCAAAGTACTACTAAAGATCAAACAAGACAAACCAGGAATGATTTTGATTGCACCAGACTGACCACGCCAACACTGGTACCCCCTCTTGCGCAGTGTGTCACTGTTGATCCCATGGCACCTGCCTCAGACTCCTACCCTATTGTCACAGCAGGAGAACCAGATACTGCATCCTCAGCTTCATACACTGAACCTAGCAGCCTGGCTAATTACCTAATCTCTCCTTTACCATCCTTCAGTAAACCAGTGATGGATATCATTTAAGAGCAAGGAGGCCTAGTACTAGAAAATCTTATGCTGAAAAATGCAGACAATTCTGTGCCTGGAACCAGTCTCAAGGGATGAGCACAGCAGTGCCCAATTTACCTCAGATTTTACAATACTTAACTGAGATGCTTCACAAGAGCCTGTCTTTCTCCTCCATCAAAATTCACGCCTCAGCCATTTCAGCTCATTATAACACAGAACCTCCCCTCTTCTCTCATCCACTGCTTAAGCAGTTCCTCAGAGGGGCCAAATGTCTACGACCACCCAGAGCCGCCCCAACTCCAGCCTGGGACCTTAACTTTGTATTGGAAAAGCTCACCCTTCCTCCTTTTGAGCCAGCTGCAACTGCAGATTTAAAATTCCTCTCTTGGAAAACAGCTTTCCTTTTAGCAATCACTTAAGCAAGAAGGGTATCTGAATTACAGGCCCTCATGGCAGTGGAGACTTTCATCATCTTTCATGCGGACAGGTTGTCCCTCAGGACCAATCCCACCTTCATGCCCAAGGTGTTATCCAGTGTGGCCCTTAATCAGTCCATTCATTTGCCAACCTTCTTTCCTAATCCACAGAACAAAAGGGAACGAATACTCCACTCCTTAGATGTGCACAGACAACTTAGATTCTACTTGGACAGGACTAAACCTCAAAGGAAATCTGACCAATTGCTGGTGGCATTTGCAGCAGAGGCAGAGGGGAAGGCTATTTCCAAGCAAACCATTTCCAAATGGATAGACCATTGCATTCATTTCTGCTACAAGCACCATGGAAAACCTATCCCACAGGGGATCAGACCCCACTCAACCAGGGCTGCATCTAACTCTACAGCCTTTCTCAGAGGCGTCCCTACCAGATACATCCTAGAAGCTGCTACCTGGAGTTCTGTGCATACTTTCACCAAGCATTACCATCTGCCAATTTTCTCTAAATCCAGAGCTGGCTTTGCCACTGCAGTCTTGCAGGGCCTTATAGCTTGTCCTAATGCTATCTAAATTCCTCCTTCCATCCTTAGCTTTGGGAATCTACCCAAATGTGATGACTGCAACAGTGAAACACGAAGAACATAGTACAGTAGTTTACACTTACCTTAAATGTAGATGTCCAAGTGTATTCACTGTTGTAGTCCTGGTTACCCCCCTCCAGCCCCCTTTCTTCTTTTGGCTATACCTCTACTCTCCTTTACTATGCTCAAAAGATTTTTGGTGTATTTGCTTTTTTGTTGGAGGTATAACCTTGTATATTTATAGAGTTAATTGCTTCCCATTAGGGGGCACCTGACATCTGGGGCAAGAAATACTGATGTAATGGTGTCGGCTGCATGTTTTATACCCCTGACGACCTGACGTCATGGAAGAAGGGAAAGCAACCGATGCAGGACCAAAGACTTTGTTAATCAGGCCGACTGAGGGCTACTGCAAGCAGATAACCCAAATGTGATGACTGCAACAGTGACTACACTCGAACATCTACATTTATGGTTTAAGTGTACACAACTGCACTTTTTCCCGATGGGAAGTCAATATTCTGGATCTGTAGTAAACAGTGGAAGAGAAAACTAATTTATTTAGTTTGAGAAGTGTCTTCACAAAATTATATTTTTTGTGATCACCAATATGAGCCGTTTTAAAGAGGTGGGAGAGTTTTGAATCCAAGTTAATATAGTTGACACACAACTCCAGATACACTTGGTTTAAGAACATAACAGGGCAGATTGGAAAATAAGCTTTTAAACAAAACGTTCTGTTCTGCATCTGCTACAGAATTGTCTGTTCTGAGGCAGATGCTGTTCATGTCAGCTTTCTTGGGAAAACTGAAAAAAAAAATGTTTTTTCCAAAAAATAAAAATACTGGTCTCTAACCTTTTCCACATTTCATATGTAATTAACCTCCTTTAATTCCTAAGACTCATTGAAAGGGTAGAGACTTATTTTTTTCGTACCCAGAATTAACTGAACTTTAAGTAAAATTGCACAGCAGAATCAAGCAAGAAAAAACATATGAGCTGACACTCCTTAAATAAAAGCAGTAGTGTCCAAATTCTCCCACAGTTGACAAGTAATTAAATTTTTGTAGTCCCTATTACCAACAAATGACACACAAACTTTTTCTACCCTAACTCAAAACTTTAAATGTTCATGAGAAAATTACTTTAAATAAAACTTTGCAACCAAACAAGAAAATAAGTCTGTTCTGTGGAAGACTGGTGAAATAAACTTTCTGATGGAAAACTATGTTCAACTTATTTGGCTAACTGAGTGTACCAAGACTTAAATCATGAATGTCCTGAATCATGTACCCTTTAGAATGATATTTGCTGGGGGGCATGGCCAGGATGCTGACAGGTTGACAGCATATCTTCTTAGCTCTGATATTTAAGTTATATTTCTGACAGAAAATTTCAAAACCTTGGATTCATGGACTATTTAAACCTATGGATTTATATCTGCTACAGTCCTTGGAAGTCTTCATTTGATTTTTTTATCTTAATTCTTCAATATCTGTCAAAATTTACTTAGAAAGGGCTCTAACTTTCCCTCAGGATGAGTTACTCAAATAGCAGTTCACAGGATCTGTTAGTGAAGAAGGAACTACAATCTTTATTGACTACTATGCAAGACCTATCCTTGAAATTTGATAAAATGGACAGTAAACTAAACTACATTTCTTTAAGGAGAAATCTACAAAACAAATGGAACAGTTACAGGAAATAGTAATGCAACCAAAGACTCAGTTTACCAGCATGGAATATTCATTAAATGACATGGAAAATAAAAAGAGTTTCAGCTTAATTTTCTCACAAATCAAAATACTTCCTTGCAAAGTACAATTGATGACCTAAAAAATAGATCCAGATGAAATAACCTACACATCCAGGGTTGCTAGATGTCCCTATTTGAGTGGGATTGTCCCGGGATCAGTAGCCCAATCCTGAGTCCCATACTGCCGGTTAAAATCCCAGCAAAACAGGCTCCGCTTTGTGATTTTTGATTGGTCCGTATGCTGGTATACAAGCCAGTCATCACAAAGCAGAGCTACGGACCTACTTCTGTTTAATGCGGAACTGTGTGCAGCTATGGATTACCTGAATAGACTGAAGGAGACAATGTGGTATATTTTCTTACTTCTTGGTTTCCAAGCATTTTAAATTTACCCAAGTCTCTTGCTTATGAGATTGAAAGAGCCCGTAGGTCGCTAGCAGTTCCTTCATCTCCTAAAGTAAATAAAAACTTGAGATCAATAATAGTAAAGTTTCTGTCTTCTCAGGATAAAGAGTTAATATTGAAAACAAAATGGTCAAATTCACCAGTCATATTTAAGGACAATATAATAAGATTTGATAATGACTAGTCACTGACAGTAATCTATAAGAGAAAAGAATATGTACCATTAATAAAAGAAATGAAAAAAGGACAATTCAGAATTTATCTGCTGTTTCCTGCTAGACTGAAAATCATCTTTCCTGAAGGACTTAAACATTTGATAAATTGGATTTGACTACCTAACAAAATATTAGAGCAATCAGAAGAAATAGAATGGAGTGGACTTTCTCTAAAGCATCAAGCAGAGAAGAATGATTGGAAAATATTAGACAAGAAGAAGAGACTCAAAGACAATTTTTAAAACTTAGATCTGATGTCTGTTCAGTCTTTATCAAACTGTTTGTCTCGGTTCCAACCTTGGATCCGACTCTACCATCAGCAAGCTAAGCATTCGAAGCTAGAGCTCTCCAACCCTACCCATACTGCCTCACTCCTCTCAGATACTTCAGATCTCACAGCACAATATCCAAGTCAAACCAGCAAAACCACTTTCCAAAACAAATAATGTCCAAAAAAACAAACGGAAAAGTGATACCACAATGGAAGCTTTATTAAAATGATAAAAATTATAAAACGAGTTAAAAGCAAGATAAGAGCTTTCGGCCTTGGCTGCCTTCAGATCTATCATTGTCCAATCATAGTTGTTACTATATAGGGGGAGTACCCAATCAAAATCATCTCCTGGGATGACGCCTTTTTAAAATCAGCTTCAACGGAAGTAGTTCATTCAAACCTGGTTCCTTGTCTGCTCTTATTTATTTATTTATTTAGTTCACATTTGTTAACCGGGTTAGTCCAACTGGGTAAGAAATTACCCATTTTCAGTGGAGACCCGAGGGGAAAAGCCCCAAACAAAACTTAGAAATACATATAAATAGAGATAAGTTAATAATGTAAAGAGCAAAACAAACTTATGGATACAATGGATAAGAAAAATACATATAATCCAAAGAATAGTACATAGCTATATGCAAGGTCAGAAGAAGGAAAGTGCAAAAGATGATAGGAATAGAGGAGGAATGAAGTGATCTAGAGGGAGGAGAAAAAAGAAGAGTAGTAGGATAAAGTAAATTATATAAAGAGGGAGGGTATAGAAAGAAGAGCAGATTGGATAAAGTAAGATAAGAAAGAGGAAAACATGTCTTAATGATAAGGCTAGTGGAGAAATGGGAATATGGAAAGGGAGGAGTTAAGTAGGATGGTTACAGGTACATATAGGGTTGTTATGGAGGTACAAAATAAGGTCATGTTTGAAGTTAGGAAGAGAGGTACGACTTCTAATATGGAGTGGAAGATTATTCCAAATAAGGGAGATGGAGTGTTTATACAGTATTTTATATGGAGAACATCGATGTCTGTGCAGTGACTGAAACCTGGTTCAAGGCTAATGAGAGCACCCCAGCACTATCAGGTTTTACCTCATATCATGCTTTCCGGCCCCAAAACTTGGACCAAACCACAAAAGGAGGGGGAGTATCCATATTCATCAAAGATACCCACACCTCCAGGTTAGTGGCAATGCACGAAGCATCGGAGACCATCCAGGTGCAACTAACCATAGGCAAAACTGCCCTACAGTTTGTAGCATGCTACAGACCACCCTCACAAAATCAGGAACCCCACACAGCCTTCCTGAAGACACTGGAGAGTATGAATGTCTCTCCAAATACCATCATATTGGGAGACTTCAACTACACAAACATAGACTGGGAACATTACTCAAGCCCCGACACCCTAGCCCAAAGGTTCCTAGAATTCATAAACTCAAATGCGATGGAACAACTAGTCACCATTCCCACAAGAGGAGATAATATACTAGACCTGATCATCACAAACATGGGGACAAAATGCTCCACACCGGAAGTATATCCCTCATTGGTGAGATCAGACCATAAATTAATCTCACTGTCAATCCACATCCCGCCCCCACCCCCTGCACAAAAGACCACAGTGAAGAACTTCTCAAAAGCCAACTTCACACTTCTTAAGACTGAAGTGGTAGCCCTCAAGGCCCCTGGGCCAGTGGAAACCACAACCCACAATGCTGAATCCTTTACAAATGCCTTCTACGAGCACCTTCAAGAATGCATGGATCATGCAATCCCAAATAAAACCAAGACCCATTCCCCCAAAGGCAGGCGCCCAGTCTGGTGGACCCCAGCCATAAACAAACTTTACAACAGGAGGAGGAAGCTACTACATGACAGAGCAAAATCCCTAAAAGGGAAGGCATCTCTGATCAGTACTAGCAAAAAACTACGATCACTCATAAAATCATCCAAGGCCAACTTTGAGAGAAAAATCGCAAAAGACACAAAAGACAATTACAAGGCCTTCTTTAGCTATGTTAGTAACCTGGGTGAAAACTCCCAGATATGCTCAGAGTTAGTCCAAAATGACACAAAATACACTGAACCCACAGACATTCCCAACATTCTGGCAGACAGGTTCAGTGCAAATTTCTCCTCCCCCTCCCCCCCAAAAGGAGAAATATCTATCCCAGCAGTGTGTAGCCTCCCTAACATCTCAGATGCCCAGGTGAGAGCCGCCCTCTCTAAAGCTAAAAACACAGCATCAATGGGACCGGACGGTGTCCCGGGCTGTGTGCTGCATGAACTCCAAGAGGAACTAAACCCACACATAAGGCTGCTGTTTAATCTTAGCCTTACTACAGGATACGTACCCAAAGAGTGGCGAACGGCAACAGTGGTCCCACTCCACAAAGGCGGTGCTTCTACGGACCCTGGAAATTACCGCCCCATAAGCTTGACGAGCCTGGTCTGCAAAGCTATGGAGAGGATCATTATGGAACTCATAAACAAAGACATTGGGGACCTACAGACATTGGATCCTACCCAGTTTGGCTTTGTCAAGGGCAGATCCTGCCTTTTGAACTTGGTCAACTTTTTTGAAACAGTCACTAAGGCCATTGATGAGGGTAAGGCAGTTCACACAGCCTACCTTGACCTTGCAAAAGCTTTCGACACAATACCCCACTCGGGCATCATAGACAAACTCACCAGCTTAAATGTAAACCCATATGTCACAAGATGGGTTGCAAATTGGCTCAGGGACAGAACCCACAGGGTCAGAGTTGCTGGAGCCATGTCAGACTCTAAGCCGGTCACAAGCGGTGTCCCACAGGGCTCAGTCCTGGGACCCCTCTTGTTCGGCATTTATTTTTCCGAGGTGCAGGCAAACATAGGAGGATTGTGGCTGACAAAGTTCGCAGATGACTGCAAACTGGGCGCCATAACTGATACTCCAGCGGACACTAGCATCCTACAGAGAGGCCTCATAGAAATGGATAATTGGTGCCAGAGCCATGGCCTCAAGCTGAACGCCAAAAAATGTATAGTCATACCCTTTGGGAAAAACAAGGTACCCACAAATTACCACATAGGTGGTAATCCATTAAGTACGGAAGAGGTAATCAGGGACCTAGGGACCCAAGTTGACAGTAACCTCTCATTTGACACTCACATTGCCAAAGTGGTTAGGAAGACCTTCTATATTGCCCACCTTATCATGAAGGGATTCACATCTAGATCGAGAGGTCATTGTGCCCCTGTACTCTTCTCTTATTAGGCCAATGATTGAGTACAATGCCCCATTTGGGATGTATCTTACCCGACACCTGCAGCAGTTGGAAAGACCCCAAAAGTTCCTCACCAAGAGGATAAAGGGTCTCAAACATATGTCATATGCTGCCCGGCTGAAGAAACTCCAGCTCTATTCAGTCGCATACCGCCTACTCAGAGGTCATCTGTGCCTGACGTACAAGGCCATGTCCAATCCGGAATTAATGGACATGCTCCACCTCAAAAAATCCAAATCCATCAGAGCCACGAGAGCAAGAGACTTGAACCTCAACACAGAAATAAATAGGACATGCTGGAGGGACAGATTCATAACCCAGAGGCTACCTACACTCTGGAACAGAATCCCAGTCCATGTTAGGCAGAGCCCCTCACTAACTCTAGTCAAGAGAAATCTTGACGAGTGAGATCGTAGGTTTACCCCGGGGGTCATCTCTGTGTCACTGCTAGACAGAGGCACAGTAAACTAAACCCTAAATGGGCGTAGTATTCTCATCCTAAGGGGTGGTGTAAGCCACACACACTCTGGCTAGGCTTATAAATGCCGTAGGGCAGATAGCCTAGTATGAACCTATGAACCTATCTATGTTAATATTGGGTTTATAGACTTGTAGAAAGAGTTTATCAGAGCTGCGCAGGGATCGGGGAGGGGTGTACCAGGAGATCAGTATGGACAGAGTTAGAATTAAGAAATCGGAAAGTTTGAATCAACTGACATTTGGTCAGAAGGTGTGGGAATTCGAGCCAATGTAGTTTTTTGAGAGAAGAACAGTGATGGGATTTATAGGGGCTGCTGGTGACAAATCTAGCAATTTTGTTATAAGTTTGGTTAAGTTTTGCCAGCAGGTTATATTGTAAATTGGAAAATAGAGGGGAGTCATAGAGGAGGGCAGGGAGGAGATAGGATTGGGCTAGCAGTAGTTTAGAGTTGGAGGTCAGGAATTTGCTGTTTCTGTATAACATGCCCAGTTGTTGGTGTGTTTTCTTTATAGAATGAAGTATGTGGAGGTCTAGTTTGAGCTGGTCATCAATGATGACACCTAGGAGTTTAGTGTGTAAATCTGGTGATATGACGGTGCCATTTAGTGAGGATATGAGAAAGGTGGATTTGTAATGGGCTAGAGCTTTCGGTAGGAATAGTAAGAGCTTAGTTTTAGAGGGGTTAGGGATAAGTTGATTGTTGGAGAGCCACTTCTCAACAGAGTGAAATGAAGACTGGGTGATATGGTGGAGGTTATTGATAGTCAGAAATGGAAATCAGAGTTGAATCATCTGCATACTGTATGATAGAGGAGAGACTGCTGGCATTGTGTAGGCCATTGGTGAAGAGGTTAAAAAGGAGGGGGCCAAACATTGAACCTTGAGGAACACCGGTTTGAACTGGCAGAAAGGGTGAGAAGGAATTTTGCCGTTTAAATGCTTGTAAGCAACTGGACAGGTAACTAGAGAACCAGTTTAGAGTGGGGATAGAAATGTTCAGCTGAGAAAGTTTTTGAAGTAGAAGCATGTGAGGAACAGTGTCAAAAGCCTTTGACAGATCCAAGAAAAGGCAAGACACAAGTTTATTATTGTCTCTGCCCTCAGCTACTGTATGAGAGAAGGATAAAAGTGCTGTGTTTAGTACTGTGTTTGGGCCTAAAACCATGCTGGGTATTGGTTAAAAGATTGTTTTGAGTAAGGTAGGAAAGCAGATGAGAATGAATACACTTTTCTAGAATTATGGAGAGGGGAGAAAGAATAGCAATGGGATGGAAGTTAGATGGTTCTGTGGAGTTTCCACCCTTATGTAGTGGGATAGTATAGTATTCCTTCCAAATAGAAAGAAAAATAGATTCTTGGATTGAGCGGTTTATTAGAATGGAGACAGGAAGGGCCACAGAGTTAGCAGCAATTCTCAGGAATTGGGAAGGTAGGTTATCAGGGGCGGGGGAACAAGGTTTGAGTTTACTAAGGAGAGTTTTAATATAACTAACAGATACAGGTTTGAGCAATCAGGGGTCAGAGAGGTTAGAAGAGTCAGATTGGGGGTATGGAGAAAAAGTGGGTGTGGTAATAGAAGTGACAGTACTGGAAGTGGAATTAGAGGTGGGGTTGGGAATATTAGAGTTGTTAGGTACAAGTTTAGAAATGGTATCAATAAAGTAGTGATTAAAATGAATGGCAGTATCTGAGGAAGATTGATTGGGAAAAGGATTAGGGATTGTGGGTGAGCCAGGGTTGAGAAGAGTTTTTATGGATGACCAGAACTTCTGGGGGTTAGTAGGTTTCAGAGATTGATCAGAGAAATCAGCTGTCCATTTAGTTTCCTCTTATTCCGTTAATTCCTTTAGATTACCTCTTCTTGAACTAGGGTATACTATTTGTATGACCATAAACCGAAAAGAGTGGTTATTATTTAATATTATATGTTTACTTAAAGCATTGGTACAGACTTTATTCTATATGTCCCTTAGATGTGCTGGCATTCATAAAAACTTGTAGATTGTGTGCAAATCGCTACATATACAGTGCTTTTAGTCACACAATCAGCATATGCCCTCAGACCATAAGATCTGCGTGTTATTGGATGTTCAAAGCATCAGTCCTATAATATATAGAGACAAGCTGTATAATGGCCACATTTGAATGTACCATGTCTCTGTGTCTGTATATCCCTTGGATGTACAACTCTGTCTTTACATACTTGGATGTACAAATCTGTCTTTACATAACAACTGTTTTAGGTTCATCCTGTTTTTATAACAGAACCTTGGTTTATCTCCTACTATCCGCCTAATAGACTCATCAGACATCAACATCTGCCAGTTTTTCCTCATTATACCACATATTTGCTTCACATCCTGACTATAAGTAAGCGTGCGTCTCATAACTGATTGTTCTTTACTTCTTGTATGTCCATTGTCATTCTCAGGTTTCCTATGAAAATATGGTTTGCCTTTCGTTTTCCTCTGATGTTGTATTCCTAATGCGATATCACCTTCCTTCTCTTTATATCCCCTTTCTCTTAATTCATCTTTAGTGTCTAGTACTTCTCATATCTATTATCCTCCGTATTGAGCCTGGATTGTTGCAGAAATTTGTTCTTAATCACTTGTGGAAATATATGCCGTGGGTGCATATTTGAACGATGTAAGGAGTTATTCTTCCAACATTCCTTTCTAAAGGTTGGAGTTTCAATCAAACAGTCTGCTTTTTTCAAAATTGTAGCATCCAAGAAATCTGATTTCTGGAGCTATTCACATCAAAATATCATTTGGTGGTCCTTAGATAATTGACAAAACATACTTAGCTCTCCCTCATCACCATCCTATAGCAAAAAAATATCTACAAATCTCTTATAATACAGGAGGTATCTTCTCCTACAGTTGTTAAACACAAAATCCAGTTCTCGTTCTGCCATAACTATGTTGTAATAAGAACTGGCGCATGTCATCCCCATCGCCACTCCCCGCTTCTGTATAAAGTATTGATCATCATACATGAGGACATTATTCTCTAAGATGATTTCTATTAGGGAGCATAATTTCATGATATCAAGAGCAGTATAGTCATTAGTCATGTGAAGACATTTTCTGATGGATTCAATACCATATCTATTCGGTATGACCATGAATAGACTCCTTGCATCCATGGTTACTAATAACACCCTTTCATCTGGTGGACTTATCTGACAATATGATGATAAACCTATTAAAAAACTTCCATGTCTCTTAGTACAGTATTGGCTTTATTCAATGCTCGTTTCAGTCTTTGTTCAGTACAAATAGGTAAGGGCTGCATGGCCCATGGGCTGAATGGGGGGGGGGGTCAAACTGTTTATGGATCTTGGGTAAACGTTTTATTACCGGAATAACTGGATCTTTTACTTTAAAATATTCACATAATTCCTGTGTGATCAAGTGTGTGATCATAAGATCATACAGGTTATGCTCACTACCCAGTATAATTTTATCCAGCTCATATCTTTGTATAGGTTTATATGTATTTTCATCATTCAACAACGCAAGCATCTTCTGTTTGTTCCAGTCTTTATCCATAACTACAGTGGCACCCCCTTTATCTGTTGGTCTTATCACTATCTGCTCATTGCCCATTAACTGTTGTAAAGCATTCCTTTCCTCTCTGTTCACGTTATGGAAACCTTTATATCTATTATCTTTCCTTAGATAAAATACTTCATTCTCACATGTCTTTATAAAAGCATCAAGTATCAGATGTAATACAGGTACCATGAGACTCGTTTTTAAAAGATTTAATTATAGCAGTATTTCCTTCTTGATTGCCCTTGTTTTAATGCCACAATGTTAAGTTGTCAATCTCGCCTTCATTCTTGCTGGATGGGTTCGGAGCCGAACCTTGGCTCCGACTCGGCCACTTACTAAAGCTCGAGAGCTAATTTTACCGGCTCGAGGCAACCCTATATCCCATGATGCTAGGCGATAACTACCCAGATCTCGTTTGCCGCTTCGCTGACGAGGTGCGTTTTACCGGCTCTTGGTAAGTGTTGGGATTTTATTACTTCAAAGTTGCCTTTTTACTTAGCCTTCCCATCCCTTTCTTCGTTTAGCTTAGCTTAACGGATATATTACACCCTTTTCCCGTTAGTCCTATTTTTTTTCCCTTTTATCCAATTTAATTTCCTCTTCCCCCTAGGTTAGGCCTTAGGCCTGCTACTTTCCTAGTTCCTGACAGGGATTCTGTGCTGTGTCTGTGGTGCGCTTGTGTATCCCTGTTTTACCAGTTTGTTTGAATTGGGCGTGTGTGTGTGTGTGTGTTTTATACTTTTGTGCCCTTTTACTTCAACAGCACTATGTCGAAGGACACAAAGGTCTCAGGCTTCAAGAAGTGTGACTCGTGCTGTCAGAAGATGTCTCTGACAGACGGTCACATTTCTTGTGTTTACTGCCTGGGACCCCTGCACCTGCAGGACTCTTGTTCTGTGTGCCATGCATTCAGCCCAAGAGTCCTGCAGGAACAAATTAATCTTAAGGGGCTTATTGAAGCCCGAGGGCTCCCTGCCTAAGTCTGTGCTGGGAAAGCCCTCGAAGCCAGCAAAACCGTCGGCTCTGAGTCCTAAGCCTTCGGCTGCTGGCTCACCATCTGTGGCAGCATCGGCTCCGGCTGGAGCCGATGCTTCTGTGTCGCAGCTTCCAGCATCGGCTGCACTCTGCGCCGATACCGCTGAGCTACCTTCACGGTCGGTTCCGGCTGGAGCCGACGTATCTTCGGCTCCTTCGGCTCCATCCATCTCCAGGAAAAGGTCCAGATCCCCATATTTGGAATCGATCCATTCGGCTCCGGGGTCACCCTTGCTCTCGGAGCGGAGCCATCGGAGACGTTCTTCTCGGTCGTCCAGGCTTTCCGACCATGACCTTGAGAGAGTGGTCAGTAGACTGTTAAGGTCTTGGGCACTGGCCTAAATGCTTCATAGCCCGTCTTATCAGACAGTGGCTATTTCAACTCCACCTACTATTCCTCCTTCGACTCTCCCTCAGAGTTCGGAGCCGGAGCTCCTCGGAGCCGTGACTGTTGTGGCGTCGGAGCCGATACCTCCCCCTTCGGCTCCATCGTCCTCTGCTCCGATCTCTTCCTTGATGCCTTCATTGGAGAGATCCGGGTGCCTGGTCTCTCTTGCCGGCTCCGAGGGGGCGAGTGGCATTGGACCCTTGTCCGACCCCGTTCTCCCTCTCGGAGCGTCGGCGCTGATGAGTTTGGCCCCGACATCGGCTTCGGAGCCGTCCCTGTCGGTGCGGCCTGGGGTTCCTACTTCTTCGGAGCGGGAGCTCTCTGGCCTGTCTGATAGGGAAGCCTTCGAAGTGATGAGGAGCGTACTAGCCCTAGGGCATGGTCAACAGTCAGCTCCATCAGCTCCTCCCACTACAGTGCCTGCTGACGTCTCTTCCCACTCTCTTGCTCCCGGACCCAGAGATCCAACGCCTCAGGTTTCCCCACTGAGAATATCTTCCTCTTCCGAGGCTTCTCCTGACCCATCAGGTGAACCTCTGTGCAAGAGGACATGTAAGAGGAAGCATGTGGACTCCCCTGAGTCCATTATATCCGATACCAACTTGGATGAGTCGGAAGGATCCCCAAGGTCCCCCTCTGAGGATGTCTCTTTCTCAGACATCCTTGAATTCCTCAAACAGAGGGGGAACTCTTCTTCCCTTAATCCTTCTGAGGACGAGTCGGTTTACTTGGAGGCGTTTGGTTCTCGACCCTCCACCTCCTGGGTGTCTCCGCCTTTCGACCCCCTTATGGACGTGGTGGCACGGAAGGCGTGGACGGCCCCGGATTCGGTGGAACCCACCTCACGGAGGCCTTCTAAATTTATTACGGCTCCAGCTGATGGGCAATTTTTAACAAAAGGTGTCCCAATTGATGCCATGGTGGGGGCTGCAGCCACCAAGAAGGAACTAGCCGATCCTTCAGTACCTATCCATCCTCCTAACAAGGATTCTAGGACTATGGATAGGTATGGCAAGCGGATGTTTTCTTCAACGACCTTTGCCATGCGGTCACTGAATTACTTGTGTCACTTCACCCGCCTTCAGAGAGATGTTGTCAAAGAGTTGGGTAAAGTTTTACAGGATCCGTCAGCTGCTGGGTCCCAAGATAAAATCAGCTCACAGCTAGGAACCCTAAACTCCATTGTTAACTCCTCCATGCGGCTCATTTCCTACACAGCCGATGGAGCGAGTAGGGCCGATGGAGCGAGTAGGGCCGCAGGCACAGGTGTGGCCTTAAGGCGTCACACCTGGATGCGGCTTTGTAATTTTGCAGACCCCTTCAAGGCGTCATTCACTAACTCCCCCTTTGATGGTTCGACGTTGTTCGGGCCTCAAGTGAAAGACACCTTGACCAGATGCGAGCAAGATGGCAAGACTCTTTCTGCCGTAGGAGTCCATTTCTCCACCCGTTCTAGACCATATCCTAAGGGTCAAAAGGGTGGAAAGATGTGGTTACGCAAATCACAAGGAGTCACGCCTGACGCAAGAGGTCAGTTTACCCCCAGAGGCAGAGGGAGTAACAACAACAGACGCCGCCCAAGAGGCAGAGGGGGTCCGCAGAATCAGGGTAGCAGAGAGTCTCTCTCTGACAAACCCTTCCAACATCCCTGAGGTGTTGCCCGACTGTCCACCTTCGGAGGCAGTTGGGGGAAGATTGTCGCTGTACCCAAAAGCCTGGCTCTCCCTCACTTCAGACAAATGGGTACAGTCGGTTATATCCGAGGGTTAAAAAATTCCCTTTATCCAAACCCCAACTCAACAAAAAGGAACCCTTCCAGACGTTCCACCCAGTCTTAGGGAACAAGCAGTGCTAGAAGTTTCAAAGCTACTAGCAAAAAGAGCCATCCAGCCAGTCCCAGCAGACCAAATAGGATCCGGAGTCTACTAAAAAGTTCTTTTTGGTACCAAAAAAAACAGGGGACTGGAGACCAATATTAGATCTCAGCAAACTAAACAAGTTTGTAAAAAAGACAAGATTCCGGATGGTCACGCTACAGTCCATTCTACCCTTTCTGGGCAAGGACAATTGGATGTGCTCCGTGGACCTTCAGGATGCGTACTATCACACCAAAATTCACAGGCGCTCCAGAAGGTTTCTCTGCTTTCGGCTGGGGGCCAGTCACTACCAGTTCAGAGCCCTGCCCTTTGGTCTCACTACAGCCCCCAGAGTGTTCACCAAATGTATGGCAGTGGTTACGGCTCACCTGAGGCGTCAAGGATTCCAGGTGTTTCCATATCTAGACGACTGGCTCCTCACCGCCACCACGAGGCATCAACTTCTTCAGGCCAGAGATTGCACCATTCACATTTGCAGAGGGCTAGGAATCTCTATAAATTTCGAAAAGTCTGCCTTGTCGCCTTGTCAATCTATTAACTTTATAGGTGCCAACTTGGACACCGTGCAGCTCTCAGCAAAGCTAACAGATCAAAGGGTCTTAGATATCCAAAACCATGTCCATGTTCTGCTTCAGAGCGACAGAATTCAGGTCAGGTATGTCCTGAAAGTATTGGGGCTCATGGCAGCCGCCATCACACTTCTTCCTTTTGCCCGCTTTTACATGCATCTTCTACAGTGGATGCTTTTCGCCCAATGGTCTTTCCAACAACTCCCTATGCACTACAAGATCATGATAACTCCAATTTGCAAAAATCATCTATCTTGGTGGATGTGGTCCCCTCAAGTCCATCAAGGCAGACCCTTTATTCCTCCCTCCCCGGTTACCACGGTCACATCGGACGCCTCCCTGATCGGGTGGGGTGGGGGGCATTTTCAGGGCAGGACAGTCCATGGCACATGGCAACCTTTTGAATGCCACCTGCACATAAATGTCCTGGAGATGAGAGCAGTGCTTTTGACGTTGCAAGCCCTCCAAGACTCTCTTCCCTGGGGACTATTGCAATCTGAACGGACAATATGTCCGTAGTGTGGTATATCAACAAGCAGAGTGGAACCAAGTCCTATCCCCTGTGTCGAGAAGCACTCAGACTTTGGCAATGGGCGATCTCTTCTCACCGGTTTCTGATAGCAACGCATATCCCCGGGAAGTCCAACATCATAGCGGACAGGTTGAGCAGAGCTATTCTCATGTCTCTCAAACAATCTGTGACGGAAGAGATTTTTCAGAAATGGGGCCTTCCTTGCTGCGATCTTTTTGCTACACCTCAAAACAGCAAATGCCCCGACTTCTTCACCCTCTTCCCCCTTCCAGGCCATCCCCCCAGAGGCGCTCTAGTCCACGATTGGACTCGGGGACTTCTTTACGCTTTTCCACCCCTTCCGTTAATATCACAGGTAATTCAGAAAGCAACCACCTTGAGAGCCAAGATGATTCTCATTGCCCCTTATTGGCCTCGACAGATATGGTTTCCATTCCTGCATCGTTATCTCTTGGAGCAGCCTTGGCATCTGGATCCAGTGCCAGATCTTTTGGTCCATCAGTCAGAGCAGCTGCACCAATCCCTCCATTCTCTCAACCTCACTGCTTGGTTGCTCCACTTCCGTCCCTAGCCAGGCTTCCTATGATTTCAAATCCCATCCGGGATATTATAGTAGCTTCCCTTAAAATCTTCCACCAGAAGGATCTACACTAGTAAATGGCAACATTTTTCCTTCTGGGCAAAGGCTAGAAATATAGACCCGTTCACTGCTCCAATTCACTTGGTCTTGGATTTCCTAGCTGAAATTTTTCATTCAGGATCTTCATCCTCCACAGTAAAAGTTCAGTTGGCAGCCATTTCAAATTTTCATATAGGTCTGTCGGACTGCAGCATCATGTCCCATAAGCTTTGCAAAGCATTCCTTAGAGGTGTCTTTTTACTCAAACCCCCGATCAAAGATCCTCCACCGCAGTGGGATCTAAATCTAGTTTTAACATCCTTGATTCTACCTCCCTTTGAACCTGCGGCTTCCTGTTCATTGAAATTACTTTCCTGGAAAACACTCTTCCTGGTCGCTGTTACATCTGCTAGGAGAGTGTCTGAACTTCATGCCGTCTGCATTCGTCCTCCTTACTTAGTCTTCCACAAAGACAGAGTTTCTCTAAGAACGAACTCCTCTTTCATACCCAAGGTGGCTTCGCAGACTAATTTAAATCAATCAATTGACCTCCCAGTTTTCTTCCCTAATTATTCGAACAGGGCGGAGCAAAAACTGCATTGTCTGGATGTTCATCGTCAGCTCCGATATTATTTGGACAGAACTAAACAAATCAGGAAATCTGATTAACTCTTTTTATCTTATGCAGAAAATAGGAAAGGCCTTCCATTATCTAAGGTAACCCTGTCTAGGTGGCTCTCTTCTCTGATCACGTATACTTACCAACTCAGAGGTAAAGAATTGCCTTCTAGGCCAAGAGCCCATTCAACCAGGGCGCTAGCCACATCAACAGCTTTTCAAGCTAGACTACCAATAGACACTATTTTGTGCGGCAGCCACATGGGCTTCTCCTCGTACCTTTGTTTCACATTACAAATTGGACATGGCCTCCAGAAACAGGGCAAATTTTGGTTCCACATTTCTCAAGAGTCTGTTCCAATGAGCCACCCAGGATGAAGGTGCTAGGGACGTGGCCCCATCCAGCAAGAATGAAGGCGAGATTGACAACTTAACATTGAGAAGTTATGTACCTACCATAACGTTCCATGTTAGTTGTCTTCTCTCGCCTTCTTTCTTGCGTCCCGCCCACCATCCCCCTAGCCTGGACAGACCGAGAAGATTTCCCCTTCTTTGAAGGGTCCTGATCTTACACTTTCAGCCAAATAGCTTGTCTTAGGGTAACTACAGCTTAGATAGTGATCTTTTCGAGGTTATCCTTTTTCCTCCTCCTCTCCAGTTGGAGGACTATATTGCCTAAGGTTGTTTCAGCTACCAAACGAGATCTGGGTAGTTATCGCCTAGCATCATGGGATATAGGGTTGCCTTGAGCCGGTAAAATTAGCTCTCGAGCTTTAGTAAGTGGCCGAGAAGGAGCCGAGGTTCGGCTCCGAACCCATCCAGCAAGAAAGAAGGCGAGAGAAGACAACTAACATGGAACGTTATGGTAGGTACATAACTTCTCATTTCTTGCTGCTGCACTGCTGTCTGGTCAGGCTGGTTTGAAGATGAAAGAAGGCTCATCAGTGGTGATGCACGGCTTGCAGGAATGATGATACTTTTACTTCTTAAAAAATGAACAATTTGTATTTTTACATTTGTTTCAATGACTAACAGATGGTAGAACACGTTTAACTTTGGTTCACCCACTTACTATGGAGCCACAAAGAACATGATAATTTGCAACAACGCACTCCAATTTCACAAGGTAATCTCATGCCTGCTTTTTTGCAGTTGCCTCTCCAATATGTATGAGTGCACATTTCAGCTGTCGACTTGTACAGATCCACTCAATGAGGCATAGCATCATCAGATAACACCTTTTTGTATTTCTTCCTTAGATTACTATGTCTCCAACTTGAGGTGTTTTCCAATGTTTGCTGAAAATTTGGAAGGGGTCTTCCAGTGTTTGTTACTTTTCTCAAATTTCAACAAATAATTGACTTTATTAGTAGTGGCAATGTTTATTCGTGAAACCTGTTCACAAGGGTGCAGCCAGGCACAGACCTTCGCAGAATTCAATCTTATTGGTCCTAGTTCTTGTTATACTTGGTGTCCATATCAGGAGGTTCAGGCTGTCAAGTCAGGATTGTTCTTTTGTGTAGTAGACAAACATTATGAGCATAACCTTTTTAATGTAAACACTGAGCTTGTCTTTTTGATACCAGTGCATCTATATCGGTTTTGATAGAGGTGGTGGCGATGCGAAGAGTATTTTCAAGATGCTCGTCTGAAATTTTCGTTCTGATTTTATTTTTTGTATACTTCATATGAGAAAAAAATTGCTCGCAAATGTACGTACTCCCCAACAGAGATGTCATGAACAGGGCATGTTCGTGAAGTGACTGATATTTTTCTTTAGGTAGGTACAAGTTATAAAAGTCCAGTAAAGACTGTGCATTCCATTTGCAGGTTTGCAGGCAACATGTTGATGTCAACTGAGAATGGAGTAGCAAATGTACTGAATTGTTGTTGGCGTTTTCTAAAATCATGAAATCTATTCTCAAAGTCCTGTAATAAACAATTAAGTAATACTGCATATTTTTCAGTATTTACGTGGCTTTGCTCAGACAGTGTTTCAAAGTAAATGAAGGTATTGTTCTTAATCTGACAGTGCCATAATTTGTTTCACTTCAAATGCCGTCACTGTTTGAAACATGTCATTTATTAATAGATTTTCACCTTGGAGGCGCAGGTTCAGGTCGTTTAAATGAGCAGTGATGTCTATTAAGAAGGCTAAATCAGCCATCCAGTTTGCATTTTCCAATTCGGGTACAGGCTTTCCTTTTGACTCCGTAAAGGACTTGATTTCATTTCTTAAATCATAGAAACGTTTCAGCATTTTTCCGTGACTTAACCATCTCACTGCAGTAAAGTACACAATGTCTCCATAGGTAGTTTCCAAAGTATTCAGAAACTCCTGAAACTGGCGGTGATTTAATCCTCCGGATCTTATAAAATTTATTGTTTTAATAACAACATTCATAACATTTTCCATTTTTAAAGTATGTGCACACACATTTTCTTGATGTATAATGCAGTGGTACTTCATGAAACGCACATTACTGATCTGTTTTGCATCTTCTTCCATCAGTGTTGTTGGTCCTGCCTTCTTTCCAACCATAGCTGGAGCACCGTCAGTTACTATGCCAGACAGGTTTTCGATGGTCAAGGAAAATCTAGCCAGTGTTTGTTTTACTGCTTTATACAGATTAACAGACTTCGTTGTATCTTTCAGTGGAAACAGACAGGCCAGTTCTTCAGTAATACTGAAATCGTTGTCAACACCATGAATAAATATGGCAAGTTGTGCCATATCTGTAACATCAGTGCTGTCATCCAAAGCTATGGAGTAAAACTTGAAAGTTGCACAGCGAGATTCCAAAGTATCTTCAATAGATTTAGCTATATCTTCCACACGCCTTGCAATCATCTGGTGTGATAGACTTATTTTAGAAAAATCTGATTTTTTTTCAGGGCAAAGTATATCTGCTACACTTTCAAGGCATTCTTTAATAAATTCACCATCGGCAAATGGCTTGGATTTTTTAGCAATTAAATTTGCTACAACATAACTTGCCTTCAGTAAAGAATCCGGCTGAGTAGCTGATTTTCGAAACAGCTGTTGTTGGAACTTAAGATTTTTTTTTTAAATCTAATATTTTCTGTCTACGGCACACTCCTTGCAATTCACTTAATTTGGGGTGCATTTGAGTATAATGCTTTTTCAAATTGTAGTCCTTGAAAACTGATACCACTTCTCTGCATATTAAGCAAAACGCTTTATTGTTGGATTCAACAAAGTACTCGTCAGTCCATTTTTCCTGAAATACTCTCCTTTTATCCGCTATTTTTCTTTTCATACCCATTTTGTTCTGGCAGGATGCAGAAGCCATGCTGAAAAGTAAAAAAGGAGTAACTACTATTAACTACTTTATTCCTAGTTATATTTATAAATTTTTAAAACGGTGGCTAAAAATTTACATTAAAAAAATAAGGAAAAAAAATTAAAACTAGCCGTAGTTGTACTTTTATTCCCTGGCATGGTTAAAATATTGATATACTGGCTACTTCTAAGACAGATCCCTAAGTGCTTATCCACATGCTGTTGCAAAGGCTGACACAAATGAGTGGGTGAGGAAAAAAACTGAAGGCTTTTCTTCTGTCATTCTGCATCAGCATGTACAGCAGGTGTCTTCTGCCCACCAGAAGGGAATGCTGATTCAGAGAATACTAGACTAAAACTATGCATTTCAAATGATACAACAATCTATCAAAAGCAGTGCTCAAACTAAACTTTAACCCTCTGTTGAGTACGTGTAAATATGTTTCACCATATTATCAGATATATTCCATATGATAAAGTCAGCATCAAACATACACTGAGCTACAAACTGCTTTACCTTTAACTGAACAGTAAACTGATTTACCTCTAACTTACACTGTAAACATGAGTAGCATCACCATTAACTCTCCCTTTCATCCTTTGTTACTGCCCAGAAGAGGAAAGTAGAGAGTGATTTGCAAGCAGACTTTCTCCGAAAACTTCAGTACAAACACCATGTAACTCCAGGCTGAAAATTAAGCTGACAAGGTACCTGACAAAGTTCAGTTACTTTTTCAACTTAATTTTCAACCGTGGAGATTCTATCTGACTGCAAAGTTAACTGCGCTGGGAGAAGCCACTCTGGGTTAACATAAGGGAATTTCGATCTTCTCATAGCGCGCTCGGTGTTAAGCACACAGGCGCCATGAGAAGGTACTCGTGGTTAATGAGTTAAGCATCAAAGTTGAAAGGTACCTAGTCTGTATTGTGGGTCACACACAGGGTGAAGGCAAAAAGATGTCTAATTGCTAACAGACACACACAATCACACAATCCATGCAGTCCTCCTTAAAACAGTACCAGTGGCCACAGCCCATGAAGTATCATCCACAGAGTCAGATGCACACTGCATACAATTAGGAGCGACTTGAACAACAGAAAAAAATTTAATTATTTAAAGCAATTTTTCCTCAGAAGATGAATCTGCAGACAAAACATTCCTCATGCTTTCACAGTTAGTCAAGACAAACCTTAATATATGAGCCTGACAATTCAAAATTCTGAAAATCAAAGTTGCAGAAGCATACACTTTTCCACCAATAATTATCAATAACTAAAGCTATAGTTACTGGATCAAGTTTGGTAAAAGTGTTTAAAAACATAAAAGACTAAGGAACTTTATAAATCATGTATTCCTTTTTATGGATATCTGGCTCACTGTGATGAAAACTGCAGGCAGTAACACACACATCCTCCAAGGCAGACAGAACAGGAGGAATCGGTGGAGGTTCTGGAAATTCCTTCTGTAACAGCTCATAGTATTTTCCTAGAGACTGAGAAACCTCAGTGTTCTCATTTAAAACACTGTCACATTCTAGAAATAATCTTAGAGCAAGAGAACCCCACACAGGGAAAGTCAGAAACTGAGCTCTCCTTTGAGTCTGAATCAGAAATCTGAGGAGAAAACCCTGTATCTGCCCCTTCATCCTCCTGTCCAGATTAAGAATCTCTTCAGGAAAGGAGGTATCCCTCTTTTCTTTTACCAGAAACTACTTCATAAGAATGACCAATAGCCTGAATTAAACCCTGAGGCAGACTCAGTAAGCTACTCTTGTAGAGGGAACTTTGAGGAGGAGTAGATGAATGTTTACTTTTCTGTTTCTTTTTGACAGGAAAAATGGAACCAACAGTGTTATTAATAGCAACAGCAGTTGCCCTACTATGGGCACAGCATTTTGACAAAACATGGAAGCTTTCCCTGTTCTCTTTCCAGGGCCAACAAGAGTTGCTCCCTCTTGCCCACTAAGGAACACTAACAGTCGCAGAGGATGTGGCTAACCACTGGTCAACAGTGGCTGCAGATCTTACACCAGAGGAATTCAGGGTAAAAGATCAATGGTCTGAGGTAGAACTAATGGCCATAGCAGATTCACCCACCTGTGGCTGAGGCAAAACTGCTAGCCTGCTGTGATGGCAAAGGCTGTTTGCCTAACCTTTTCTTTTTGTGGCTGGAAGAAGGACTGAACATAGGACCAACAGATTGCTCCATTGTCAAGCCAAAAATGACGCCTCTTTCCCAGGGAAAACAAGCATCAAATCCTGGTAAAAATAAGTCTTTAAAAGTCTTTTTTTTTTCATAGACAGAACAACACAGTAAAAAGCACTTTAAAATACTTTGGCAACCTCGAAAAGTAAAATAAACACAGTTCCACCACAAAAATGGCTTTCGGTTAATTAAAACAACTTTTAAGCTAACAGGAAAAAAAAAAAGAGTGCTCTCGTTTTAAAGTACTGTACAGTCTTGTGACAGTCCATTAAAACAAAAAACTCCTAGCTTTAAAATAACTTTCCTGAAGAGGACAGTTTGAATAATAAGCCAAATTATTAAATGGAAGGCTTTTTCACCAAAGGAAGCTTATCTGCCCAGCAATGGAACAGCACAAATCAACTGTCAATCCACAAAAGCCTTAGAGGAGCATAGTCTTCGGCAGAAGTAAATCTCTGAAGGGCGTGGTGCTCAAACTTGTCTTTTAGTCAACTCGGCTCAAGCTGCCTGACAGTTTGGGTATGTGGAAGGTGCCTTGAAGCTTTGTTGGCCAACTGTCATATCCTTGTCAGGATATAACTAATGCAGCTAAAGCTACAGCAGCGGTGATCAATACGATGAACATCTTGGTTAACTGAGTAGTCAAATCTTTACCTGATTTTTAATATAATGTAGGTGTGATGCTAGAATTCGTTATTCTTTCATTTCTTGCATTGGCACAGCATTAATACAAATGCTACTTGACTCTTTGGCTCAAATTCTCCTAATGTAAATATAGTTAGAGAGAGTGGATGTTCATCGTGTTTCACTGTTGCAGTCATCACTGTAGGGTTCTTCCTGCCGGCAGGCAGCCCTTGGTCGGCCAGAATCCCAAAGTCTGGGTCCGGCGTCGGCTGTGGACTCACCCTCCCTGATGTCAGTGCGCCAGAGGTACAAAGCTCCCAGCCGACACCATGTTCTCCAGTCTTTCTTGCCGCGCGGTGGAAGCAGTTCGCAAGTGCCGGTCGGCTGACTCCTGTTATTTTTGGTGCTTCATACCGAAGACATTCTTCTTTTCAAAGCTAAGTACCCTGTTGGGGAAACTTTTTTCTTGCTCCAGACCGATGTCAGAAAAAGTTAATAATTGTATTTCATGTGGGAAGCAAATACCTCATAAGGATTTTCACTCTTACTGTATTCCTTGTCTAGGCCCTGACCACAATGTAGCTAGTTGTCGGTTTTGTGTTAGATTTAATCAACGTACTATTAAATGGAGATACGATTTTGCCTTTCATTACTTTGGGAGGCGATTTAATTATAACATGTCGTCGGACACGCTTCCGACTACCGGAGTTCATAAAAGGCGCAAGGATAAGGATAGGCCTCCGAGGTCCAAATCAGATGACAGTTTGCAATCAGAGACAGCTGCCGGTTCAGCCGTCATCAGTGAGGCGCTTTCGCAGCCCCTGTCGTCGGCCATTACAGAACCGCTTGCCGAAACGGACTCCCACGAGGAGCCGACTAGGGCTTTGAATACTCCAGGTGCAGGACCTTCGGATAATACTCCCTCGGATGGGTCTGTGCAGGTACTGGCTTCCGAGGGGGTTTTCAGGCCTACGCAGCTTCAGGTAAAGGCAAAGACTCCTTCTAAAACAAAGACTCAAGCCCAGGCCTCCTCTGATCCGGGACTTAAATCTCAAAAATAAATGCTTAAAATGGCGGAGGACTTGCTAACTATGATTAGGGGTTCACATCCCCCTCCAGACAAAAGGCCAAGACAAGAATTGGATTATGAATCCTCTGATCAGGCATCCATCTCTTCAGTGTCTTCCTCTGAACAGGATTATACTTTCCCTCCTTATGAGGATTCTGATGCTGAGGAATCCATTCCTTCAGCTTCTCCTCCTGAGGATTACTCTTTTGGGGAAACTTTAAATGACATGAGGGAACATTTTCACTGAGAAGGTCAGGAGTACTCTGAATCTAAGAGAAGGCTTAGGGATTTCCTTCTTCTTCCCCAACACAGACCCCTGGCTATTCCTCCTATTTGGGATATTGTGGATGATGTTTTTTCTGTGTCTAATTTAACTCCTGACTCCTTTCCTCCGGCCCCTGCTAAGCCTGATAGATATTACAGAGTCCCTGACTCCCACCAGTTTCTTTACAAAAATCCTACTGCTGATCCAGAAACCATTTCTCAGGGTCCTAAGGGTGTTAAGGCCTCCACTGCTAATAACCCTGTTCCATCAGATAAGGATTCTAGAGCTTTGGAGAGATGGGGCAAAAAAGTGTACACTTCTGCTACTTTATCTATTAGGGCTTTAAATTGTCAATTTCATATGTTGAAATATCAGCAATACCTTTTGTCTGTTATGAAACAAAAACTGGGTACCATTTCTGCATGTGCTGATAATAAGGAATTACATGATTTGATGCATGCTACTGAGCAGGTGGGGAAACGCACCTTACACTGTGGTTTTGATGCTTTGGAGGCCTCTTGCAGGGCAGCTGCCACTGGCATAGTCATTAGAAGGCATGCTTGGTTAAAGGAACAAAATTTGCCTGAACAAGTGAAAGCAAAGTTACTGGATGCCCCTGTTCAACATAATGTTTTGTTTGGGTCTAAGGCTGAAGAGGTTATAAAGAAAATGGAGGATAAGGCAAAATCCATGCAAACGGTTAAGGATTTCTTAGAAGTTCAGCCTCCTAGATTTAGCAGAAATTGGTCAGCTAAAAATTGGTCCTTTCCCAGCTCGGACAGGCCTCAGAGGGGTAGATATAGGCACCCCAGAGGGAGGGCCCAAGCACAGACCTCTTATAGACCTAGACAGTGGAGTGCTTCCACCCTCAGGGGTGGAGAAGATAGGTCTCAACCTTATCGGAAACAGACTCAATGACTCCCCCTGCATGGCTCCAGGAACCTCTCTCCTGGAAGCTCCTCTGGGAGGAAAACTTTCTCTTTTTCACCAAAATTGGACTTACATAACCCAAGACAAGTGTGTTCTGGATGTAGTTTTAAGAGGTTATAAATTCCACTTTCACACCTTACCAAAACCAAACGGATGGCCAGACCTACCAAAAACTCAATGGGCAGAGGCATTAAAACAGGTGAGGTCCCTCATGGCTATGAGGGCCATAGAACTGGTTCCAAATTCAGAGACGGGACAAGGCTTTTATTCAAGACTCTTTCTAGTTCCCAGAAAGCAAAATACTTGGAGACCCATCCTGGATCTGTCAGTCATAAATACTTTCCTGGAGATACCAAAGTTCAAGATGCTTACTCTGCAGCAGCTCCTGCCAATGTTGAGCAAAAATGCATGGATGGTGACATTGGATTTAAAGGAGGCTTACCTACACATTCCTATCAGACAGGAGTGCAGAAGATACCTCAGGTTCAAGGCAGGCTCAAAACATTACCAATTCTCTGCGCTGCCCTTTGGCTTGTCTACTGCGCCCAGGGTCTTTACCAAGTGCCTGGCACCAGTAGTAGCTTACTGCAGACTCAAGGGAATTCAAATTTACCCTTATCTGGACGACTGCCTTATTCAAACAGACAGCAAGGGCATTTTACTCCAGCACCTGGAATTTGTTCAGAATCTACTCAAGTACCTGGGATTCACTGTGAACGTAAAAAAGTCAAATTTGACACCCACTCAACAGATAACTTTCCCGGGTGCTCTTTTAAACACAACAACCCAGATGGCATTCCTGACATCAGAAAAACAACTACAGCTGGCTTCAACTTTCAAAAGCCTGGCGTTAATGTCTCAGCTAACTGCAAGGAAATTCCTGCAGGCTTTGGGTTACATGGCTTCCTGCATTTTACTCATACCATATGCATGACTGCATATGAGGAAGATACAATGGTACCTAAAAAGCGTATGGTCCCAGCATTGTCACAGTCTAGAAACAGAGATTGCTGTCTTGCCTTGCCTGCAAAAGGAATTCCATTGGTGGGCCATGGCATGTCTTCAAAACAAAGGGAAAGCCTTCAGTCTACCTCCAGCCTACCAAGTGATAACCACGGATGCCTCGGATTATGCATGGGGAGCCCACTTGCAGGGGAAAGGCCTGCAAAGTTTTTGGACAGAGGATCAGAAGCATCTACATATCAATTTAAAAGAGATGTTAGCTGTGTAGAATGCCTTCTTGGCTTTCAGGGATCTTTTATTGCCAGGGCAGCTACTGATACGGACAGACAACACCACAGTTATGTGGTACATAAACAAGCAAGGGGGTTCACACTCCTACCCCCTTTGCAGACTAGCCATGACTCTATGGAACACAGCACTAGCTTGCAAAATGGACCTACAATCTCAATTCCTGCCAGGGAAACAAAACACTCTGGCAGACAGCCTGAGCAGGAACCTGTCAGACCCACACGAGTGGATGCTAGACACCCAAATATTCAAGATGATTACAGAAGCCTGGGGCTGCCCAGACATAGATCTATTTGCATCTCCCCACAACTACCAGTTACAGACTTTTTGCACAAGGACATATCACAAGCTAGCATGGAAAGTGGATGCTCTCTCATTCAATTGGAGGAACCTCTCGGGGTATGCCTTTCCACCACTACCTCTTCTACCAAGGGTGTTATTAAAAATAAAACAGGACAAACCAAAGCTGATCTTACTAGCCCCGAATTGGCCTCGACAATTTTGGTACTCAACACTGATAAATCTATCCCAGGAACCTCGTTAGATTCTACCTCAGATTCCAAATCTTTTGTCTCAACATCTGGGCCAGGTCCTGCACTCTCATATCAAAACTCTCTGCCTGGCAGCCTGGCGTATTCAGGATCTATGATTAATCCTACCCTTTCCAAACAGGTCATGGATGTTATCTTAGAAGCCAGAAGGCCTAGCACTAGGAAATCTTATGAAGGTAAATGGAAGAGATTTTGCACCTGGATGCATGCTCAGGAATCAGATCCTCACATTCCAAATATTCCATTGATTTTACATTACCTAACAGATATGTTGCACAAGGGTTTAACTTTTTCCTCCATAAAAATACATGCCTCCGCTATTTCTGCACATTATAATACAGATCCTCCAATTGTTTTACATCCACTTCTGAAACAATATATCAGAGGAGCAAAGAATTTAAGGCCCCCTAGGACACCACCCTTCCCTGCCTGGGACCTCAATTATGTCCTGGAAAAACTAACTCTCCCTCCTTTTGAGCCTGCGGCCACATCCGATATAAAGTATTTATCATGGAAGACTGTTATCCTACTGGCTTTAACTTCAGCCAGGAGAGTCTCGGCATTACAAGCACTCATGGCTGTGGAACCTTACATTATTTTTCATCAAGACAGGGTTTCTTTGAGGACTAACCCTACTTTCATGCCTAAAGTGGTTTCTAAAAGTGGCTTTAAACCAAACTATTCACCTGCCAACTTTTTTCCCTAATCCACAAAATAAGGGGGAGAGGATCTTGCATTCTTTGGATGTGCACAGGCAGCTTCGCTTTTACCTGGACAGAACCAATGATATCAGGAAAACAGAACAACTGTTTATTTCTTATGCAGCAAATTCCCAAGGCAAAGCTATTTCAAAACAGACAATTTCTAAATGGATTGCTCATGGAATCAGGATTTTGTTACTCTCATCATGGAAAGCAAATCCCAGGAAACATTAGGACTCACTCTACCAGAGCTGCTGCTACTTCAGCTGCCTTTCTCAGGAGAGTTCCTACCAAAGATATTCTGGAAGCTGCTACTTGGAGCTCAGTGCATACTTTCTCTAAGCACTATAATCTCCCTCTTTATTCTAAGACTAGGGCAGGCTTTGCTTCTGCAGTCTTGCAAGGCCTTCTAGCCGCCCCTTCTACTCAATAACCTCCACCCTTTATCTCAGCTTTGGGATTCAACCCTACAGTGATGACTGCAGCAGTGAAACACGATGAACATAGTACAGTTGTGTACACATCATAAATGTAGATGTTCGAGTGTCTTCACTGTTGCAGTCTGGGTTACCCACCCTCCTGTCCCCTCTTATATTTTTTATTGGTGTGGTTCCCTGCTTCACCCTTCTTCTGAGGTGTATTTGCTACAGGGTATGGGGTTTGTTGTATATTACATTTTTGTTTTACTTTTAGCCTTTACTTTTGGGCACCTGACATCTGGGGCAAGAAAAACTGGAGAACATGTCGTCGGCTGGGAGCTTTGTACCCCTGGCGCACTGATGTCAGGGAGGGTGAGTCCACAGCCGACGCCGGACCCAGACTTTGGGATTCTGGCCGACCGAGGGCTGCCTGCCGGCAGGAAGAACCCTACAGTGATGACTGCAACAGTGAAGATACTTGAACATCTACATTTATGGTAAGTGTACACAACTGTACTTTCTTTCATACCAGTCATGCTTGCTACCGTGGGCTGAGAAAGTTTTAGCAATGGAGGAACTTTTCCTGGTCTTCAGACACAGCTGCTGAAAGGAAATAACTTACCTTGGACTACACCAACTTACCTTGGACTACACCAAGTTTAACCAGGAAACAGGATAAAGCCATGTCCGGAATGTTCTTGTTAAAGTGGGAGTTAAAGTTTTGATCGCAAACTGGATTAAAAGTTCCTTTTCATACTATAAGGAAGTGGTGCCCCAATAACATATACGGGGGGGGGGGTATTAATTCTACTGATGAAAACAGAGCAAAGCAAGCTTGCAAAACACGGGTGTATTACAACATTTGTGATGAACTGAAGGCCCAGTGTAGCTATATATTATCTTGTGAATGAGGCACAAGCTGTACTTTATTCAGTGTGTTAGCTTTCATTATTTCTTCAGTATCAGTGTAAATGTGGTATCTGTTTTTCTGACGTGGTCAACACAAGTTAATTATTGCCCAGAAAATTCTTAACCCTGATACAACACACTAAAATTAGGATAAGATCATTAATGTCACTGTATATCATTGGTACAAGTAGTGAGAAAAGTCAAGACTGTACCCTTAAATATATGCACCGGTGGCTTAGTACAGCACTTTAACAAAATATAACAACAGGTTACTCAAGATTCAGTTCCTCCTCAGCAATTTGTTTTGTGGTCTTGAGCAAGTCAAATGTCCTGACTTCTGCTGAAGAGAGACTTCTACCCAGAAAGGCTTTCCCACTAATACAGCAGAACCTGTCTATGTTTTCTTCCAAGCTCCTGTCATCAGGAAACCTTTCTACTGCCAGATAGAAAATACAGTCCCGCTTCTAGCTTTACAGTTTGCTCTTTTGACTACAGTCTAACACCAGTAAAATTCTGTCATAATCCAGCCAAACATTCCCCCCCTCATATATAAGGAATAACCATGCCTCATGTACAAAGATTCGCCACTTAATAAGTCACTGAAAACCATGTCTGTGGCTTCAATCAACCTTTAGTAACAGTGTTCTGTTTTATTAATCCGTACTGCATTACCACTCATGTACAGCACTGTGACTGGGGAAAGCTATACAGATGCTACAGTATCCTTACACCATAAAAGCTACCTCTGTTGATGTATAATACTCTTAGATCACCACAAGGAGTTACCAATCTGCTAGGATTACTAAACCTCTCCTTCCCGTGACATAAAACTTAGCCTGCAGACGTTTTAGACAATTCCTCACCTCACAAACATTTGAAGACTTGAACCATGAAAATGAGTTACTGGTACAACAGGATGACATTTCAAATGCATGGACTCTCCATGCCAATAACTTAGTCAAGCAGAAGTTCTCTGAATAAGTGCAATAAACTAGTCCACCTCTTTGAACACTAAGCATGTAAAACCACCAATCTCTTGCATTAAGAATTACCTAACGTTAAACAAAGAACTAGAAATCTGCTGGCTTAATAGATAACCTCACAGAACAGATATGGCCACATTAATGACACAAACCTAGGTATTCAAACTGCTCGGTTGTGACACAAACTAAGTGTCCAATCCACCTGCTGTAATGTATTATGCTTCCTTCAGCTATACATAAAAGAAGCCAACAATGATGCCTGTTGTAATACAGCAGCCCTAGTTTGCTCTGCTTTACTGCACAGCACATCTCTGATTTGCCTCATCTCTTGCATGCATGCATTTACTATCCGCACAGGGTGAAGGCAAAAAGATGTCTAATATTGCTAACAGACACACACAATCACACACTCTTCTTCTACTTTCACGCACACACGCACACTTTGCTTTCATGCATGCACTCACTCACTCACTCGCACTTATCTATTACTGCAGTTAGGTGCTGTCCCTTAGATTAGAAATCCAAATTATAGCAAATCCATACTCCATACAACTCTCTCAGCGCTAAGACACACACACGTTGCTTCTTCAGCGTGAAATAACAGCGGCGGGAACACAGGCAAAAAAAACGCTATGGGTGCTTTAGCAAATGTGCACACCAACATTTGTCATGGGCACGAAAAGCAAACGGAAAAAAAAGCTTTTAAGTGCATGCATATAGTAAACTTGCAGGTATAGGTCGTGGGCCGCATAGAAGAGCTCTAAGGGCTGCATGCGGCCCACGAGCCACGGGTTGGACACTACTGCTCTAGTTCATGCTTGGCCTCCCAGTCTACTTTATGCATTCCCTCCTCTTTCGCTAATTCCCAAATTTCTTCAGAAGTTCAGAAGGCATGCAGGTTGAAGAGCAAAGTGATCCTCATTGCCCTCTGTTGGCTTCAACATGTTTGGTTCACCTTCCTGTGGTGTCATCTAATTTGCCCTCCGTGGACACTGGAACCTCGTCCAGACCTTCTTTTTCACCCCTCAGGGCAACTCCATCCAGATCTTTCCAACTTGAAACTAACCGTATAGTTTCTCTAATTCTGATGATGGCTAGACTATCCAGGCTTTTTTCCCCAGTAAAAAAGATTCTGATTTCCTCCCATAAGTCTTCTACCAGGAAGATTTATAAAAGTAAGTAGAAAAGCTTTTCCATATCGGCCTAGCAGCATCACAACTAATCCACTTACGGCACACATTTTGGTAGTCTTGGACTTCTTAGCTGGACTGTTTCATTTGGGGGCTAGTTTTTTACTGTTAAAATTCAGTTAGTAGCCATTTCGAATTTTCATGTTGGGGAAACTACTGCATCTTTAGCTTCCTATAGGCTTTACAAAGCTTTTCTCAAGGGTATGTTCCTTCTTCAACCCCCTATCACAGATCCTACTCCTTTGTGTTATCTCAAGTTGGGTTCTCCAAGCTCTGACCTTGCCTCCCTTTGAACCCACTACAAAGCCAGAGTTAAAATATTTGTCCTGGAAAACAGCCTTGTTAGTAGCAATTACCTCTGCCAAAACCATCTCAGAGGCTTCAAGCATAGTCTTCCAAACCCCCCTATCTTGCTTTCTGTAAAGACAGAGTTACTTTACTTACTAGTCCTTCTTTCTTACGAAAGGTTGCCTCAGTAAATACCATCAGTCAATGCATTAACCTCCCTGTGTTTCCCCACATTTTCAGAATAAGGGTGAATATATGTTGTACCTCTTAGACTTTCATAGACAATTGCACTCCCACCTGGATAGGACAAAATCTTTCAGAAAATCTGATCAACTCTTTGTGGCTTTCTCAGATTCCCAAAAAAGGGAAAGCTGTTGTCAAAGCTACTATTGCTCAGTGGTTAAGGGATTGTATTTCTCATGTTTATTTGTTGAACAGTGTTCATTTACCTAAACCAGTCAAGAGCTCATTCCACGAGATCCATAGCCATGTCACAGGCCTTTTGGTCCAGAGTTTCCTTAGATGATATTTGTGCAGCTGTTTCATGGGTGAGTTTTCACACCTTTATTTCACATTACAAAGTTGATATTGTCTCCAGGAATAGGGCTGCTTTTGGCACTGTAGTACTCCGGAATGTTCTTCAATGAGGCCACCCACATCTATGTAGCTAGGGACTCTGTCCCACAGGTCTGATGAAGACTGACAACATCAGATGAAGAAGATATGTGCTCACCATAACGTTCCATCTGTGTGGTCTGCTTCAGTCTTCATCAACCTTCCCTCCCTCCTTCCTTATATCTGAAGGGACATGATGGATAATACTGGGAACCTTTGTTCCTGTTTTAAGCTCCTGAGCATTCTTTTAACCTTTATTGTTTTAAGTATGTTTTTTTCCCTCGTCTGGGTAAATTGACAGCAAACTCCATCTGAGGTATTTGAGAGGAGCAAGGCAGGAGCTGGTGGGAGGAGCTCTAGCTTGAAATACTTAGCTTGCTCATGGCCAAGTTAGTTCCAAGACTGGAACCGAGACCCGCAGGTTTGATGAAGACTGAAGCAGACAACGCAGATGGAATGTTTGAGTATATTTTTTTCTGTATGTACAGTATTCTCCTCATACCGTATACATAAAGTTCTATAGGATAACCTACAAGACTATCTTAAATTAGTAATAAATTGAAGCCTTTCATTCAAAGGAATACAATTCCAAAAGGAAATAAGGTAAACACCTTTTATTTTTATTGTTGTACTCTGTTATTACAGATTTGACTTTTTGATAAAGCCTGAAAAATGCTTGTGACAGTTTTATATGTCTTCAACAACATTACAATACATTATGTAATTATATTTATATATAGTTTCTGTTCAGATATTAAGCTTTATTTAATGTCATAAAAGGATAAGAAAGTGACAAAAAAGAATGAAGCTTTGTTTATAAGACATATCCCACTGCACACTCTTTAATATAATATTGGTATAGAGACCTAAAGGTGTATTGATTTAGCACAGCAGTATTGAAAAGATGTTTAAAAAAAAAAGTGTTAAAAACTTGTTTTACTAATATGTTAGTGTGGCTGTTAAATGATTTGAACTGCTTTGATTAATGAAATATATTTAATGTGTAAAAGCAAGCTTTTAATAATATAGAGCAGACTTAAAACTCATTTTCTACACAGTAAACTCTTTTTTTATGTATACAGAGTTTCTCTGGGCTACATTGACAACCATGTAGTGAAGGGGAAAGCTGTTAATGTTTCAGAAAGATTGCAATGCATTTGAAAGCATTAAAACTGTTTACGTGTTCCTCGGCTTCCCGCCGAGGCCACGAGTTAAAACACATCACTACATGCTCTAAAGATTAACTTTCTCAGTTTTAATCCCTTGGAAATTTTAGAAGCCTTTTGTGAACATGTGAATAGCTTAAAACAAAACCAAACAGCTCAGATATGAAGCGACTACAGGGGTTAAAAGTCAAGCATGAGCCGTTTGAGTTTCTTGGCTTCTTAAAGGGATATTACCTTCTTTTAGTTAAAAGTGCATAACTGTAAACTTTAAAAGTAGTAAGTTAAATTATTTCACACAAGTTTGAAAGTTTGAAGAAGGTGAAATAACTCACGAATATACTCTTTAACTGACATGGATATAATGAATAATACATTAAAGAAGAAGAATGATGTAAAGTAGATGATAATATCTTACATTGTAATACTGGCAGTACAGTTACACTGGCTTCAATTAATTGAAAGAAAAGTTTGTCATGCATTTTTGGAAAAGCATAAAGAATGACTAAATATATAAGAATATAAACAGAATGTCACTTCTAAAGGTTCTGTGTGTAAAGTAATATACTATTAAACAAATTTATTAGTTTTCTTTTATGACTATGCTTGAAATATTTCTCAGTAATTAATCATGTATATTAGTAAAGAAAAGTATATTATATTTAAAGGTTAAAAGTCATAATAAACTTTTTTCTGCCAAAGTAAATATGATTAGATAGACTAAGAAATTACTCTTCGAAGAGGACTTAGAGGGTACACTTGAATGGCTAAGCTATTCAGGGGTGGGGTTTGTTTCCCCATGGGAGGTTTGGACTTTTTTTTATATTTCATTTGTTAATGTTTTATTGTTCAAAGTCTTTAAATTGAGTGTCTAGGAAGAATAATTACTTTGTCATAATAGATGGAAAAAGTAATTTCACCCAGTCAAATTTATTCCTGCTGTGGTAAAGATCTTCACACATGGCTAATATTTCTCTGAGTAGCAACTTAACTATGAAATGTATTTCTATTAATATAAATCATTTAAACAATAATTTTAAAAGGGGAAATATTTGAGAATGCTCAATGCACAAATAATTTTTCGACAGGAGACGAACTTTGTGCAAGAAGACATGAATAAGATTAATACAAATAACTATACAGTTTTAGTAAGTTCCCGTTATAAACATAAAAGGAGGGGAGTAGCAGTGTTATGGAAAAATTCAATCTTAATGCCTCAAATCATTAGCACTTATCATAATACATCACGGATGTTTTGTGTAGTGATATCATCATTAAATGGGAAGATATATACACTAAAAAATATCTACTGGATACTTGGACTAGGTGTCAAAAGTAGCAAAGCAGCACTTGGAAGACATTATTCACCACTCCAAAGGAAATGTAATAAAAGCAGGAGACTTTAACTGTATAGTGAATGATTGTGACACTGATACAAAAATCACACAGAAAATTGCAACGTCAAATAGCAACGTCAAAGGTACTATCTGATTTCATTGACACTTTTAATATTGTAGACATTAATAACTATGCTGATCTAAATTCATTACTTTTCCACATATTATTCCCACAGACACTGCACACAATCAAGAATAGACAGAGTATACATATCAAGAGATCTATCTGTAAAACTAGATAAAGTCTAAGTAACTGCATGTCTGTTGTCAGACCATAATGTAATTACTTTTAGACCTGAATACAAAACAAAGAATACATATAACCAGAATGCCATCATACATAACGAATCTAAAATATTTTAAGGAATTTTATGTTAGATATAGAACTTTTTAGACATAAATCTCACCGAAGATGTATCTGAGGTATATGTATAGGACTCATTGAAGTCATACTTGTATGATAAAGTTTTAGCATGGTTTAATAATAAGAAAAACAATGGAACAAAGACATGTTAGACTTACAAACAAAAATTGATAAGTTAAAATTGGATATTCAGAAAGGGAAAAAACACTTAAAGTGAGCTTGAGCAAATAAATAAAAAATACGTAGAGATACTACATCACAAGACAATGACCAATCTAGAGAAAATTAAGTTATATACCTACTCAGTGAACCCTAGAAATCAAAAAAGAATAGCGAACCAAAAAAATAATAAAAGCAAATCAGATAAAGGAAATGTATATTCCAGACACTGAGGAAAATATCAGACTTAGATAGGATACTAGAAGCTTTTAAATTCTATTTTCATAAACAAAATGCGCAACGTGAAAAAATAGAACCACAAAACATATTAAAAGACTTCTTTAGGAAACGTATCAAAACTGAATTATTAGATGATCATGTAAAGTTAATAGTTAACCAAATCACAATGACTGAACTTAAATCCCAAATTAATAATTTAAAGGTAAATAAAGCGCCTGGTATAAATAATATCATACCAAAAATGTTCAAATACTAAGTAAGGATGCACTTAACACTACTATAAAATGTTCACTTTAGTAAAATATGGCAGGAACATTCCTCCTTTGTGGAAATACACAGTAAGACCTTCAATTTTTAAACCAGATAAAAATGCAAGTGAATGTTCATCATATAGGGATATATCTTTACTGAATGTAGATTACAAGATGTTCATGGCAATACATGCAGCTAGAATTAAAAAGTTACTTCCATTACTAATTGATGATCAAACTGGTTTTATAAAAGACAAAAACACTTATGATAATGTAAGGAGAATCTTAACTTTAATTGATTATATTAACCTTACAAAGAATAATATGACTTTGGTAATGCTAGACATAAACAATGCCTTTGATTCAGTTCACTGGAGTTATTTATGGCTGGTTTTAGAAGAATATGGTTTCTCACAAAAATTTGCACTACTAATTAAATGTCTTTATGAAAAATCTTTAGCATTCATAAAGGCAAGTTCATGCTTTTCTAAGCCTATCAAAATCACTAAAGTCATTAAACAGGGATGCCCCTTGTCTCCTTTGTTGTTTTCTATGGTCATAGAACCATTTGCAAGCAGTATTAGGATGAATGAAAATATTTGTGGCATACAGTCAAATAATAGTCTAGAAATAGATGAACAGCTGTTTGCAGATGATATTTTGTTAACCTTAAATGATAAAGATAACTCACTAAAAGCATTATTAAATTCAATTGAGCAGTTTCAGAGGCTGTCAGGCCTTAAATTTAATGAAAGCAAGACAAGGATTTCACTTGTAAACTCTAACAAGAAAGTTTTAGACAAAGAATGTTTCAAATATTTAGCAGCTAATAATAAAATTAATTATGTAAGAGTTACAATAGCAAATGACCTAGACAAAACAATCTCAGTAAATTACATCAATATATTAAATTAAAATCTTATACAGAAATGGAATGCATTTTTTTAATGGAAGACAGACTTTATATAATTAAAATTATTATTTTCTCAAAATTATTATATTATACACAAGCCTTTTCTCCCCCCCCCCTTTAAGTCTTGTATAAAACAGTTCAGTAGAACAATGCTAAACTTTATGGCATCCTAATAAACCTAGAATAGCAATTAATTGTCATTTAAATGAGTGGGAAACAGGAGGAATTAGTCTTCTGGATATAGAAATATATGAATTGTCCTCTATCATAAAGACAATATCATTATGGATTAACACATCTTACACAGCCAAGTGGAAGCAGTTGAGTGAAAGAATATGGTCAAAATCAGATTTTACACTGTCACCACAATATACAGAAATAGTATTGAATAATTTTCTTTGGATGATGAAAGAATACATAACAGAAAATAAACGTAAACATATAGGTTCCAAGTTCATAACATGCATATTATTTTAAATAAAAAGCCAGACACAAAAGCTTGGTCATTCTTATTGCACCCTATTGCATGTACATTGAACAATATCGATACTTTTGATGTACACGTAATCAAAATTCTTAAAAAAATGAATTGATTTACTGGCACCAATTGTTAGAATCTGGGAAAGTTCTAACATTAGGCAAGTAACAAGTAAATTCAACCTAGACATTAATTTGTGGCTAATAATTTAAGATCTAAGACAATATAGTGTAAGCAGATTAGAATCAGTGCAGACAACAATTAAACAAAATATGCCTAAACTAGAGAATATATACAACGTCACTTATCAAATATACATAAAATAATAAGAAATTATATCATGAAGAAAAATTTGGGGACTATTCTAAAACTATCAATAACAAATTCCCTACTGACTCTGATAAAATGTTAATACTTGCCTCTGCAAAACAAACAGCTCTTTCTTTACAATGGAAACTATTCACATGGAAATTTATTTATAGATGTTATATAACACCACATAAAATGGAACTAATGTTTAATCAAGATATTGGATGCTGGAGGCATAAAATAAAATTGAAAGCAGATTGGCAGCATATGTTCTATGACTGTCAACTGCTTAAAACATATTGGGAGAAAATTATTTCTTACAGTCTTTAATAATGCATTTTAGTTGTCTAAATCATTGAGTTTATTTAATGCTTCTGTGCCTGACTGTGTTCCTAAAACCAAAACCTGACTCCTATGGGCATTTTTAGCCATTGCCCATACAATCATAAGAACAAACTGGAAAAGTGAGACTTTTCCTACATTTAAAGAATACAGAAGCATTGTATTGCACCAAGCCAGGCTAATACCACGTAAGCCCACTTCAAATTTCATCCCCTACATTTTATAGTCTCCACATATACCCCACTCATTAACAACCCCTATCAGCTACCCACAATAGTAGTATAATTTGATAATTCTGTTTCTTTTGTAAGGGTATACATATGTACATGTATTAAAGTATATGCAAATGATATGGTCCCCTTCCCGCAAAAAAAATAGCTATATACAACTTTAATTTATTGTAATAACTTTCCCCTTTTCACTAAAGTACCTATTGTATATTGTACTTTCTTTGTTGTCTCTAAATATTTCTGTTAAGTTCTATGTAAAACCGACCCTGTACCTGTCAATGTTGTTCTTGTTTTATTGGAGCTTTTCTCCCCGAGCCTCCACTGAAAATGGGCTCACACCCAGATGGACTATCCTGGTCAACAAATATAAAATAAAATAAATAAATATCACACACACAACTAAACACCATCAGAAAAGGAGCAGAAAGGATAACATTATTGCATCTCTTATGAACAAAATAACTCTTCCCAGGACAAGCGGTGTATAGCAGCAAACAAGTAATCCAAGATAAAAGAAAATACACCACTCCACAGCCAGAGACATAAAACGGAACAAATTTAATGAAGTAGATAAGCACTTTCACACGGAAATACATGCTTCATCAGATCACAACATAAATCAGTGTACCATACACTATTTAAATAAAAAAGCCAGTACAATAATCAACATACAACCAATGAGCAGCAGCAAACAGTTATGCAATTACATTCAAACTTAAAATAAAGAGGGTAAAACTTAATTCATTGTTTTATTTAAAAAGATCCTGTCCTTTTAAAACAGGTTTAATGGAAGTTCTTCCATTAATACCTGGAAACTTTTCAGCTTGCAATCGAATAATCCACCAAAGCTCACTTGTTTCTGTGTAATTCTTAAGATCACCCCCTCTTACACTGGGTCTCACCAATTCTACCACCCTAAATCCAAAGACATGTTCCACACCATGTTCAAAACAATGTTTCGCTAGTGCATTAAGTTTTGTCTGTTAATACTATATAGATGTTCCCTAATACACTCCATAAGGGATCTATTTGTCTTCCCTATATAGAAACAGCTGCACTTCCTGCAACTAGCCAAATAGAGACATGAAAAAATTGAAGGAAGAATTCTTGTCTAGGGGGTATAATAGACGTGAGGTTGATATAGGACTGAATGAGGGTTTTTTAGAGAGAAGGAACAGAGCCCGCCCTTTTTATTCTAACAACTATCCTCTTCGAAGGGATGCTAGCTCTGATATAGAAGGACCTGTAGGCACTAATAGAGATGTGTTTCTCTCTTTATACTATACCAGTGATGTTAACAGCGTTCTGCATATAGTAAGAGACAATTGGTCTATTCTGCACCTAGATGATAGTTTGAAAGAGGTGGTGGGAGATAGACCCCATTTTGTCTTTAAGAACAGGAAAAAATCTCAAACGACAGTTATAAGAATAAATCTATAATAGTTGGAGACAATGGAGATAGGCAGGTTGGAACGACTATGTGTATGGGTTGTGGTTTTTGCAGTAGTATAGATATTTCATGTGGTTTTGTCCATCCAGCCACTAAGATCAGATATTACATTAGAGTACAAGCTAATTGTGGAAGTAAGGAATTGATTTATTTGGCTAGTTGCAGGAATTGCAGCTGTTTCTATATAGGGAAGACAAATCGATCCCTTATGGAGCGTATTAGGGAACATCTATATAGTATTAACAGACAAGACTTGCACAATGCACTAGTGAAACATTGTTTTGAACATGGTGCGGAACATGTCTTTGGATTTAGGGTGGTAGAATTGGTGAGACCCAGTGTAAGAGGGGGTGATCTTAAGAATTACACAGAAACACGTGAGCTTTGGTGGATTATTCGATTGCAAGCTGAAAAGTTTCCAGGTATTAATGGAAGAACTTCCATTAAACCTGTTTTAAAAGGACGTGGTCTTTTTAAATAAAACAATGGATGAAGTTTTACCCTCTTTGTTTTAAGTTTGAATGTAATTGCATAATTGTTTGCTGCTGCTCATTGGTTGTATGTTGATTATTGTACTGGCTTTTTTATTTAAATAGTGTATGGTGCACTGGTTTATGTTGTGATCTGATGAAGCATGTTTTTCCGTGTGAAAGCGCCTCTCTACTTCATTAAATTTGTTCCGTTTTATGCCTCTGGCTGTGGAGTGGTGTATTTTCTTTTATTGCATCTCATGGCAAAAACTGATTGAGCTGAATCTTGATTTTAAAGATGTTAGTCATGCTTGTTAAACTACACACCCGTGTAAACAGTTTTGTTTTATTATGTTTGATAAAGTTATTTGGTAACCTGTATAAATATGAGTAAATATTATATAGATATGGAATAATAGATCTTTTTGAAAATTCAATAAAAATATTTGAGAAGAATGATATTTGCCATGAAAGCATTACATCATGCACTTGGTATAAAAAAGCAAGCTATTAGTAGAGGTGTTGATGTCAAATTTCTTAAGGAAACCTCTAAAATAAAAATACTAGTCTGCTACTGTTCACAAGTAATTAAGCTTGTCTTGTTTCTTTGAAACACAAAAAACATACAAGTTTTATTTTCTTCCCAACCATATCATTTTTAATTCAAGGGAAAATAACTTCTGAAATGTGATGTACTGCAGTAACGTATCTCACTGCAGTGGAACAAGAAGACCATATGAGCCTTGCAAAGCAAGACATTTTTTACACCACATTCTATTATGTGGCAAAATCTGTGCAAGTCAGCTTCCTCAGGAAAATTTTGAATATTTTATTTCTGTTAAATAAAAATACTATTCTCCTGCTCATCTCACAGTTCAGAAGAATTAACTTATTCTCCTATCATTGAGTCAGCCAAAGAGAGACAATCTGTGTTTTCTTCTTCAGAGAGCTTTAAATAAAAATACAACACTATACTCAAGCAGGAAAGCAGGGTGAGCATTACAATCAAGAAATATAATTTTCTCATAGGGCAGGCTGTTTACTGGCAGAAGCTACTCAAATCAGCGTAATTAGAAGAAAATGTGTATTCCCTTGGCATTTGTATTTGGGTGGCAGACTGCACTCTGACTTACTTATAAACATGCCCCTGAATTCTGTACCTATGGGAATGATTAATTGTTATGAAAGCATTATCTCATGTACCGTGGTATTAAATCAAACCTAGCCAAAAAGATTTAAGAAGAGTCATTCTCTATTCCTAGTTGAACTTGTGTCTGACCAGCACTGATCAAGTTGTTTAGTGTTAAATAAATGGGAACTGCTTTTTTTCAGGTAGTTATTTTTGAGTTATACTGACGTCGCCTCACAGTTAGACGTTGCACGTTCGATTCTCAGTTAGAGCGTCTTCTGTGTGTCGACATGCATGAATGGGCGTTCCTTCGTTGAAGGTTGTGTGTTAGGCCCGGCAAGCCAGCACGAAAAAATCTACTGCCAATGATTAGCGGACCGGAGTTCCACTGTGGCGACCCCTAACCGGGAAAAGCCGAAAGACTGACACAAAAAATGTGTTAATATTTATAATTGTGCTTTTTACACTTGGTTTGGAGATCTTAAAACAGTCTAGGTTGTATATATATGTACCATCTTCTGCCAGACGTCTTTTGGAATTGTCATTCGGTAGTGGTGCCTTACAAATATCTTGTTCAAGGGTTCATGGGTTCATAAGTAGGTACTAGGCTATTGGCCCTAGGGCCTATACAAGCCTAGCCAGAAATGTACCCTGGCTTTCGCCACCCAAGAAAATTAGTTTCCTGTGCCCCTATCAAGCAGAACTTTTTTTTTTCTTCAAGGTACAGGCAGTTACAAGTAGATAGTGCGATTGAGAAGAAAACCAAGAACTGTTTGACATCATAGAACTGAAAGATCACTCCCCAGTCTTAAGACACAAGATCTTTCAGAATATGCTAACAGTTTAGTGACCATAAAATTGTTACCTTTGGTGCAGGAAAAGGAAGTCTGAATGATCACCATAGAAGACTGGTCTAGTAATGCACTTGACTAGAGAAACAGATGAATACTGGCGGCATCTAGCTCAGCCCATGACTTGCTCAAGGGTTTTAAGTAACCCATGTAGACTTGCTGTGCAGGGTGTTATAGAAGCAGAATGTGTTTGAACTACCACATATGAGTTTAATCATGGAGTTTGGGGGAGGGTGGGTTTATGAACTGATCTTGTGACCTTTGCACAAGCTATTAAAAAGTTATGATTGTTTTGCAATTATTGATTTACATGTGGGTGGTTGCACCTAATTTTCTTCCTATATGCAGATGAACAATGTCTTTTTATTTACACGTGAACAGCTTTGTGTGTTTGTCTGCCTGTCTGTGTATGCTTGTATGCAATTTCTTTTCTACTTTCTTATCTGTAGGTGAGCAACAGAGATCAAATAATTATCCAGCTGAAGACTGATCTAAAAACTGCACAAGAAGAGCTATGTGGTTCACAGGAAGAGGTGAGTTTACTACTTCTCTTACCCTGGCATAAGGATGCTACCATGATTTCTTATTACATTTGAATATTCTTTTTAGTGAGACTATACTCAGCTGTACTAGCTTATACATTGACGCAATCCGTTGGTACTGAGAGTGCATGTAAAGTATGTTTGCAACAAATGTGGTGGATTACTGAGTGGCAGAAGGAGAGAAGGTCTGGAGTATTTGTTGTAAGACCACATATAGATTGTAGCATAGTAAGGGTGGTTTTATAATTTGGAAGAATACAGGTGACCCAACAAATGTTGTGTAAATAATGTCTGTGGCAATGTCATAAATAAAATGCATCAGTGTTACACAGAGTTCATTGTAAACAGCATGGTGTTTCTTTAAATAAGTATTTTTCTTTAAGTCCTATATGCTTTTTTTAAAAGAATAGAAAGATACCTGGATGTATTAAAGGAAGCATTTTAATGAACTAGTAAATGTAATATAAAAGGAAGAGTGAAAGAATCCCAACGAGAAAGTATTTGCTGTGTTTTAAAGGCGATTTAGTGTCCAGAGTAGAGGCTTTGAAAGAGAGAATCATCCACAGCAAATGAAGGCCTGGAAAGAGAAACAAGAAATTGCTCCTGGCTGTGGAATCCAGAGAGAGAGATACCAACAGAGATGGTATCCCAGCAGTATAAGACAGAGTTTAAAACTGAGTTAACGTACTTTGTGGTTTTGCTAAACCACAAAACTTTGATCTTACTTAGAGGAACCTGCATTTAATTCTGTTTGCATATAATTAACTGAAGACTAATTGTCTCAGTTGATTTGATCTTCCACTATATATAGATAGGTATAGATGCATAAATATGTTAACAAAGAAATAGATTTATTTAGTTAATTATTTAACATTTATTTACCACGAAAGTCTGACTGGGACAGAGTTCATTTTCAGCAGAGGCGTGGGGAAAAATGCTCCAGATGCATACCTTTGGAATGTGAGAGGAAGCCGTAGCACCCAGATGAAACCCACACATCCGCAGGGAGGACATGCACACTTTGCACAGAAGGCACCCCAGCTGAGAATCGAACCAGAGCACCTCTTAGTGTGAGTCAACAACGCTTATTGCAGCACTGCTGTGCTGCCCTGAGACATCAACATCTATAAGTAGTCAAGAATATCCACCACATTTGGGAGACGTTTTTTTTTTCCCACTGTTGAGAATATTTTGCGTATTTCCACTGAAACTTAACTGCAAGGCAGTCACTCAACAGCTCAGCAGTGAGTCACCATAGAACTTTCTGTTAGGTGGTAGTTGTCTGGTGTACCACTTGGGAACACCTGCTCTCTCGCTTTCCACAACCAGCTTTAAGGAGGGCAAGTAATTGTAGTTCATGCAGAACATAATTAATTTGTTGATAGAACCAGAACTGAGCAGCACTGTTTTCCAATTCAGAGACAAGCAGACAGTGTTGTATCTTACAGCATCACACAAAAGTCGATAACGAATGTTATTTCAGTCTCCTTTTCTTTTCAAGGGCAGAAATGGGTGCGGGGGGTAGGGACCCCTTCCTTTCCTGGGCATACGCCATCACATCTTGTTTTACCTGAAGACCCTTAGTAGCCAGTACACTTTGCTTGAAGGCAGTGGGTTCTGTTCCCATACCACGAGACTGGATTCATTTTCTGTTGCAGGCATTGCTGCTCAGCTTTAAGTGGTGCTGAACTACTGAATGTGCCATCCGTCACATAAGATTTTAAAATGAGGTCCCACCTGGCTGGGTTGGTGGAAGCTCAGGTGGCTATGAAAGATTCCTTGGCACTTAGAAAAAAGAATAGTCTTTTATTTTTTTTTACACATTTATAGTCTTGTTTATATTGCTTATTACTTACATATTTCCATTTTCATTTATTTACCAAAGGAAGGAATTTTCATTTTTATAATGTCTGTATTTTCGTATCTGTTTTATCTTCCTCACTTTTTTTTTCTGCTATCATTTTTGAAACTTATTTATAACATCTGACAACACCCGCTTTTTATATTAAACAACATCTCTTCTGTTTTAACTTTTCATTTTGTAATACCCCTAAACTTCAAACATTTTCATATCAGTCCTCCTTGCATCTTCATTTGTCATATTCTTATAACATCCAGGGAAGTTCTCCCGATTGTACTGGCCAAATTTTCCCTAGTCATTATGAATGCAACTTGGACTAATCCAGTCAACAAAAGTTAAATAAATACATACATGCAGACAGACATACGTAGATAAAACAAATTTTTGGAAGATGAGGCAGTTGGTCATCTTTGTTCAGGGAATGGATGGACTTGCACTAGCTACAGAAACCTAGTCCATGTGGATTTTATTAGTATTGTCTATCAGACAGCTAGATGCCCATTGATAAGGTGCACTGCTTTGTAGTCTGTACAAGTGTTAATCAGAGCAGTGACTTGGTCTTCTGTTGTGTCTGCTGAGCACCAAATGCAGCATTGATATTCATTACAGAAGCTGGGATATCACCTGTGGCATATGTTGGTACTGCACGCCTGCCGTATGTGCAACTGCTAGCTGCACCCATTAACAACCTGTGCTCGGAGCAGCCACCACCTTCACCACACCTTACCCCCTAGTTATGGCCGTAGTGTTACTAATGCATCGTCCAGTAGCAGGTGCCCATTCTAATATAATTAATACAGCTGTACGAGTTACTGTAACAGTGGGCCCTCAAATATTAGAATACCTAATGCCAGACAGCATCCCAATCTCCACCCCCCTTTTATTTTGCTTGCTATATGGGTTTGCATACTTTTTACATCGTGTGTGATATGGCAGATATTTCTTTTGATATTTATGATTGTGGCTATATTTTAACTTTATTAGTTTTTATTCCTGGTTATTTAATGAAAGAATATATGTTGTAATGTGTATATGTTCACATTTTTATTAATTGTGGCTCTTTTTTGTATTTTTTTCATTAGCTGCACAAAGAACTGACATGTCTTGATATGTGTTTCCTATGATGGATATAGAAAATCCCATCTGAGATTCTCTGCATTATGCATGTCAAGACTGGCTATGACTTTCACTGCCCATAATATTGAATAGGATGAAGTGGGTGTAAGGAAACACATGAATATCTTTTCTAATGTAACATTCTCAGAGCATATTGGATTCCCACTTTGATCCAAGGGGTGGAGCTTAGAGTTTTAGTTTCTGAACAATAGTGGGAAAGAACATTACAGCCAGAGCCAAGTGTTATTAATATGACATCTAGCAGCAGGCTTCCTGTTATTTTATTATTTACTGTTATTTTGAGTACCTCACACAGTTCTGCTTTGTTTTTTGATCCATTTCCTTTATTTTATTAGCTAACAACACCTGAAGGATTTTATGTATTGCTATTACAGGTAGGAATAGACTTGCCATACCAGTTTGATACTAGGCATTTTAAATTGGAGAGTGATACGGTGAAGTAGCATTGGTGCTCTGTAGCACTAGCTTTTCCTGTGGCTTTTCTGGCTGATGTATATTCTGTGCAAAGTCCGCTTCCCTTTGCTTTGTCCATATGGGTTTTCAGCACAGACACTGGTTTCTTCCCAAATCCCAAAGACAAGCTGATATGTGGACTAGTAATCTTATGAATTGCTGATATATGTGTCCATACATTGTATTTATGTGTGTGTGCATATGTGTCCTGCAGCAGAATGGCATCCCATCCAAGAATGGTTCATTGACTGTCTTCCATCACTTACCAGGAGAGGCTCGGTCTTCCCTGTGACCCTGACTAGGATAAAGCAGGCATTGAAAAATGAGTGAATTTCTAAAGGAGTCAGCAGACTTCTGGTAACAGAACAGACTGTGACAGAGAAAATTTAATGCAAGGTAAATAGCAAGACTGAAATGGAAGGATATGTTTAGTATGAAGAAGTGGAGCTTTGATAGGTGGGATGTACATATAGGTACAAGAGATGTGGAAGAGTAGATTTCCATGGATAGCTTGAGGACAATGCTTAAACTATATTGTTTTATTCACATCCTACTTATCAACTGTCCCTCATTTTTTTGTCTGAAGTTTGCTCTGTATTTTTCAAAATGTGCGATGAAATTAGGCTACAATCAAAACAGTACAGACGATGCATACTTTAAGAAGTATTTTTATTGACGCTATTTGCTGGCATAATGGTTTTGTTTTAAAGGTCCAGCCTCTTTTCATGAGTCATAAGTTAAATAATTGAGAGGTATGATCAGACCTAGGATGGTATAAGCCTTTCTTGTACTTTTTGGGGAGGGATGGGAGAGTGGGACTTCTTTCCCACTAGCATGCCAGACTTGGGAATGTATAGGAGTTCCTGTGGACTTAAAAAAGGGTTAATAAAACTAGTCTTTATGTCGATATATGTATTTTTATTATCAGAATTACTAATTAGTAATTTTAGCAGTCAGAGTTAATAGTATTTACATTTAAAGGAGGATACTTAAGCTGTTGGCACATTGGCACAGCGGATAGTGTTGTTGCCTCACAGCAACATGTTACCAGTTCAATTCTTAGCTGGGGTACCTTTTGTATGGAGTCTGCATGTTCTCATTGTGTTCGCTTGGGTTTTCTCTGGATGCTCCGGTTTCTTCCCCAATTCCAAAGACATGCAGTAGGTGGACTGGACACTTTAAACTGGCCATAGGTATATGTGTGAAGTGTGCTTTGGAAGAACTGCAATGGCAGGGCTAACCCATTGGCAGTGTAAATCTTGGCTCTAGATGATTGTCACTGTTGAAGTGACACTCCAACCTCCTGTGCCGAAAGGGGAAAAAGGGATTGTGAATGGATTGACTTAAGCTGTTGGCATTCACAACTTAAAAATGCATCGCATAACATTAACTTCACCTGTTTGAAGTAAAATATTGTGTTTTGTTTTTCATTAGCTGAAACTCCATGAGACTGAAATTTCCAGGCTAAATCAGAAGATAAAGTGTCTAAAGGCTGACTTTTGTGAACTGGAAGATAAGTATAACAGACAACAGGATAAAAAGAATGAAACTGAAAAGGTGAACAGTCAGCTGGAGCATGAACAGGAACTTCATCTTAAGCAAGTAATAACATCATAATTGTGTCTTTAACAAACATTAAAAGCCAAGATATCTGTATATATGATCATTGATGCATTGTTGTAGGATTTACAAATTTCTAAGACTTATGCTAATGCTTTGTCATTTCCAGCTTTTATTTTTTATTTAGGATTCTCTCTCAGATCACCATTGTCAATACCATATGTGCTGCCCACATTGAAATGAACATATTTTATGTATTTTCCACTTTATACCCACTCTTTTAACAAAGCTTGCCTTTAGGTTATGCTTGATTTCCTCTGATTTTTTTTAAAAACATTTTTCATCTTCTACTCAGCAACATTAAGCTGGTAGAGGAATGCCTGACTCTTGCCGGTCAATGGAATGAATGAGCTAATGGGGCATCAGAAAGTTGTTCATTGGGTATGTTAGTGTCACAACTAATTTGGCATTAGGAAGAGGAATTAAGCCATATCATCTACCCTTGGGAAGTCAAAATTTATTAAGAAACAAGTGAACCCTGGCTTATCTATAAGATTGATTACATTATTGGCTAAACATGGAAAGCATCAAAAACGAAGTTGCAGTCCCCTCTCAGGACTTCTTTGATCCATTACAAAAATGAAGATCATGGATGTAGAGGATAAAATGGACCTTGTAACACCAGTGCCCATAGAACAGGAATTATACCAGTCAGGTAGGATGCTGGATTGTAGCTAGCACTGGTGGTGGTTGCACATTTTAATAATATGCAGTAATGTTGGTAGGGCAGTGTCTGTTAGGACTGCTGTAAAATCTGATCAGTTTGAAAGCCGGTGCCAATAATAATCCTGTTGTATTGGTCTGTTGCAGAAGACATCTGTTTAGATTTAGCTTTATGATCAGCTTCTCACATTAATTTTATTTCCTAGTCTGTTGCTCATTTTATGAGTTTGTGAAATCAAGCACAATTAATTTGTGATGATTTACTCAGTTAAGTTAAACATTTAAAAATGGTTTAGTGCAGGATGATAGGTTTGTGCTTTACAGGGTAGTGGATATGTAGAAAAAAGTTTAAGTTTTAAAAAACTAATGTGCGGGAGTTCTTCAACTGCCAAAGTGCATGCCCATCAGTTAAACCGCCTTGGTTATCTTTGATTTTTTTTAAGGACAGTTTGGGACAAATGTCTATTCTTTTAAGGTTGTGATTTAAATCTTCTGTTTAGCAATACATACTAGTCTTCAATGTAATTTTCTATGACTTCAGATTCAGAACCATTTGAAGACTGTCGAACAGCTACAGTCAGATCTGGATTTCACAAAGCAGTCTCATGCTGCTGATGCAGAAAGGTGGACCCAAAAAACGGCCATGCTCCAAAAAGAGATAGACTCATCCGTTGAGGAATTGCACGAAAATCAACAGAAGGTACTGGAATACAAGAATTTAATAGATAAACTGAGGCAAAAATGGGAAAAAGCTGAACTGCTTAATCAAGAAGCAAGTAATAAGGTAAGCAAGTGTTCTATTATTATTTCCTGCATGGTAGCCTGTTAAACAGAGGATGCTGCCTTAATACTTTATATCCTTAAATGCTTCTGTATTTTCCATCAATAGGCTAATTATGGTGACATTTCTGAGGTATTGCACTATTTTTATTTAAAGCCTGAATGTCATCAGAGGTTTGCATCTAATACACTACACAGACCCTTTTTCGTATTTTCTTGGTAGGGTAATATTCCTTCAACTGGAATTTGGTAGATTTTTACATCACTCTGTATTTAGGGACTTCTGCATATCCCCCGAGCACTTGCCTTAATGTAATATTTTTTATTTATTTTATTTGTTAACTAGGTAAATCCAGTGGTGATAAATGTGCCTTTTTAGAGGTGTTACAGGAGCACTGTCTTCTTAAGTGACTTGCTCAGAGCCATGCAGTAGGCAAATTGAGGTTCTGAGGGAATCATGATGGATATAAGCCAACAATTTTTTCCCTTGCTCAATTCAGCTGTCTGTCCATTGCCAATCCTTTATAGTAAATGTCTATCAAATAACCATCCAAGCTGTGCCCTGGTATTGCATGTATGGTCTTGAGGAAGACACAGTATTGAGACTGCACAAAGTGCCCGAGGCTCAACCTGTCTTCTTGACACTAAAGGCAACTAAAGCTGCTTACCTGCTTCTTGAGGGATGGTAGTATTCAAGAGCCATACACCTGAAGACCAGGTGAAAGGTCCTTCTCACAACTCCAGGCATGTTTTGGAGCATCACACAAGGAAAGCTCTCAGAGAAGCAGATTCAGCCTAAAAACCTTGAAGTGAATCCAGTGTCAGATGTCCCTTAAACCCTTCAGATGGTACGCTACTGCTTGATTTGTGAGGACTCAAACTAAAACTGATCCTCTTTGGTTGAATATGCTAGAAGCTGGGGGTGGAGTTGTGCCTCAGCTCATAACATAGACACAACATTCTTGTGCCAGCCCATCTTTGTGTTTGGCTTAGTCCCTGGAGTTACTCATCCATCATGGCCTTGCTCAGGGGTGGCCCATGTGGTCATATTACAAAGGAGCAGAGCTTACTCCACAGGCAGTAGTATGATGTCTGGTGTGAACATGAGGTGCTCTTGGCACATCTTAGCTTTAGGGAGTTAGGTGTGAAACTCATAGCAGCCCCAGAACAGGTTTTATTTTCATGATGTTTTTTGCTACAGCATGATCCATGACGGTTCCTGATTTTGTGGCACCCAGCACTGGTCTGTCACATGCTTATTCTTGCACATTCTCATGCCTAAGGTATGTGAATGCACTGGATTTCACTTTCCTCCAGACTCTGTTGAAGTCTTGAACAACTTCAAGGTCATGGTCTGCAAGACTGGCAAGGGTAGTGAGGCCACAATACATAATAGTTCCCATCAGGATGACTACTTTAAAGATGCTCTAAACCTTATGAGGAGCAGTTGGAATGACGTCTTGTCACTCTCCATTTCTGTCGGATGTATTTAGCAGATTTTCTTGTAGCCTGTCATTAGGGTGGCATTTTAGCAGTCTGGAGGAACTCACCTTCTGCCTCATTAACCCCTGCCAGTGTCTTGAACACTTCACTGTCAGAGTGAGAGGATAACTATGCCAAGTTTCCCATGCTGACTTCACTGTGATTTCTTTGGTCCAGCATAGGTCCCAGAGATCACAGCATTTTGCCATCTTGCTATTGAACAAGGAGCCCAGATTACTGAGTTGGTGTGGAAAGAAGGTTTCCTCTATCCTTTTCAGAGTTAGGGCACCCAGCTTTTTGTCTTATTTGTCCACTTAAAGGTGCACCTTATTGGAATGATACTGGTTAACTGGAAGACCCTCCATAGTCTGAGCACACAAAGTATCTTTATGGGTCCCTGTCCTTGGCCTCCATAGTGCTGAAATGCCATGCTTCTTAGAGTAACTTTAGTTATGCTAATGTTTTATCTAGAGTTACAGGTTTGGATTTATGGCGGCACAGGGTGGCATGGCTGAGGCTCTCCTCCTATAAGGAGAAGCTTAGCTACAAGATCCTGAGTGCCATGTTTTGGTAGATATGCTGGCTGGCTAGCTAAGTAGCCCTTTGAAGAGAAAGCAGATTACTGCTTCTGTGATCCTGCTTTTTTCACTTTTAAATCAGACCAACTCCAAATGAAAAGACATTTACAGCATCTGGGGACAGCCTTTAAGAGTCACAGAATCTAGACCCCCCCCCCTCCTCCAATGCTGGTAAGATTGCCCAGTCTATCAACTTCTGTGTCATTCTTATTGCAGTTCTGATGTAGTCCTGGACTATCTGTAGTGCAGGTCATTGACTAAGTTCACATCAACTTAGAAAACCATCACAGAGGACCAGTAGGCTGTAGATTTGCTTACCATCAGACATGTAATGAAGCTATCAGGCCATCAATCAAAAATGGACTCACAGGTGGATTAAACCATGTCTACAAGCTCTTTGGATAGATCCTGATGCTCTACTAAAATGAGCTGTCCCAAGTTTTGTCCGGTTTTAGACAGTTCAACCATCACATGTGGTTCTAGGTGTTTTTCCTTTAGACAGTCATTCTCTTGCTTCTCTAAGGGACATTGATGGTGCCACTGTACATGATGGATGCCTTTGTCAATTCAGCGTTTGGAATCCTCAGAAGAGACTTCTCTAGTTTGTTCTTGTTAAGCATCACTTTTAGTATGAAACATTGCTTTTTAGGATTTCTTGAACATCCAGAGTTTTCACCAAGATGTTTTCCTTGATGGTTGACACCTCAGAGGAGAAAGGTCTTCTCTGTTCCTGTATCTGGGTGGTTGCCTCCTTGTGGCCCCATCAAGGGGCTCATTGGACATAGACCTGTACATACTCCCAGGGTTGGAACAAGTCCTCCCTGACACAGATTCAGATGAAGTTCCTTGTCAGGATGGAGCTTGACATTTTCTGATACCATTCATTCTTGCCTCTGAAGATGACCTAGGAGGTCATAATCTTTGCTTCCTTTTGGGAACACTACAGGGTTCAGGCTTAGACTTTGTATAATTGTCTAGGATGGATGGCAGATACGCTCTTTGTAGTGCCATGTACACATCTGAGGGAATATTGTAGACGGCTGTGAAGTACAAGTGGTTTTAGAGTCACTGTGCACTTTTAGATGTGCTTTTGGAGTTGTTCTCCTGTCAGAGAACCCTAGAATGCTAAACAATCCCCAAAAATCGGTTGGTTGAGTTTCTCTTTCTCTAGATAAATCTTTCACAGATCTCTATGATGGATGTTTCAACTACTGGTTGGGGAAATCATCTAGATTCGCACATTTTGCATGGAGTGTGAGTACACCATGGATGCAGGGCTTTAAATCATCTATTTGGCGTTCACACCAGTTCACCTGGCCCTGGGGGCCATGTAAGAAATAACTGCTTTCATGGCCTTATATGATTATAGAGAGGCGTCTGAACATGCAAGGATGAACAAGGATGTGGCTCATGTTCAGGGAAGTGATACTCTTTTTGGCAAGTGGAGCATAAAGGTGTCCTTCTGCCGGAGGTTCACATCCTGAAGGATGTGAGCAAGTTGACATATGCTCAGATTCCAAGACTGTACCTGGATCAGGGTCTCCAGGAAATATTGCACTCCAGAGATTAAACTGTTTTTCACCCAGGAAAACACAGTCCTTTCCTGTTTCTGCTTCATGCATCCAGGACTAGGGGAGGTAGTGATGGACTGATTCACTCTCACATGGCATGAGGGGTTGTTTTGCACCTTCTTCCTGACATTTGTGCACCTCGTTGCAAAGTTCTAGGATCAAAGACCAAAATTTATTCTGGTGACTCCACTGCTGAATGAGAAGAATATAATGTCATGATTTAAGGAGCCAGTAAGTACAGACCCTTCCCCCACATTCTTCGCTACAGATGTCACCCCCCCCACTGTCGATCCCAGTATTCTTCCTGGCTAGCTAGTGGTGGTATCTGAGGAGACCGAATCTGCCAGGAAGGTGCCCACTCACCTGGCTTGTGACTCCAGGTGGAAGAGGCTCTTAGTGTAGGTGGAGTGGTAACTTGTACTGCTCCATGTGCTTAGTCCTGCAACTGGTTCTGACCTACCTCAGACAGCTGTATGACCCAAGTCTTATTCCAAGGTCAAGGAACATATGACTACTGATTCTGCCCATAATGTCTATATGGAGGCCTGAACTGGGGCCCAGCACAGGCTGTCACCAGTCCTTTTGGGGAATGCTACATCCTTCTCTTCCTTTGAGACCCCCCCCCGCCGATATACCTAAACTTTATGGTAAATAGATATGTCCTGTTGTGATTTGAGCCACTGTATTGACAGTGCTGAAGCTTATTTTTTGAAACACTTTGTTCTTGGTGGCTTTCACCTCTGGGTGTCACATCTCAGAACTTTAGTCACTGTTGTGTAGGCAACCATATGCTTTCTTTCACAAGGATATGATATCCCGTAAGAATAACCCACACTTCCTCCTGAAGGCAGTTTTGGAAGTTTCTCTGAAAAAGTCTATTAAACCCCCTGTGTTCTTTGTATCAGCAGATGCCAGGAGTGAGAGGGCCTTTCACACTGTTGATGTTCACTGTTAGTTCCCTGCCTGAGGAGAATATGTGAGTTCAGGAAGACAAACTATTTGATAATTATCTTTGTTTCAAGAAGCAGGAGGAACTTGCAGTTGCTTTGCAAATACATTTAAATGATATTATCAATTGCATTGTTTTTTGGCATCAGTTAGCCTATAATTGAATGCAGCAGTCAGTATCCAGTCCACCAGAAAAGTGGCTACCTCCAATGTTTTTTCAAGCACATCTTTGTTGTAGACATTTGTGCTGCCAATGCTTGGGATTTGGTGCATACTTTTAACAAATATCACTATCTCAACTGCATATTAGTAAGTCGTCACTTTTGAGAAGTCTTTTCTCCAGGACTCCATTTGTGAGCTATCCTCAGTCTCCTTTCAGCTGATGATGCTGCTTTGGATTCAGAACAGCCAGGGCCCTGAAGTGATCTGCTAGAGGTTCAAATCTGTCCTGTAATATTTTTTACTGGGGTGTGTTTACATGGTTCCTCTTGACTAACAGTCCAGTAGTAAGACTGTAGTATTCCACTGAAACCATTTTACTCCCAAATGTTCAAGTGATCATCATATGAAGCAGAATCATAGTGTATTTCAACTAGGAACTTCCATGTAATTTGTATGGAAGTCCACAGTTCCACAGGGAATTATGGCTGTGGAATAAGTAGATAGGTGAAGCACACAGGAGTGTAAAATAGACAACTGTTACATACACATGCTGTTTGTCTAGTAGGTTTTTGACAGAACAGGAACTGAAGTCTTCTTCGTGGGTTCACATTTCATTGAAAACTGTTCACTGAATACAGAGAGGTCCCACATATATGTTGTACTCTTTCTGATGTAGGATATCTGCAGGTCACTTGTGTGCTGCTTCCCCACCTAGGTTAATAGGTAAATACTAGGCCGTCAGTCTGCAGACTATTACACATCTAGCTAAAACCCAGAGAATGACAAAAGGTAAGAATCAAACCCTGTACATTGTGACTGTGAGGCAAACATTTAGTTGTTATTCCAACCCCATCCCAAATCCCAGTTCTCAAAATATAATGCAAAATGTCTTTTACTTGTTTCTAGCTTTTGCTCACTTGTTCCCCTCCCCCTTTCTGCACGCTTTGGTGCATTTTCCTCCCTTGATACCTTTGGAATCTATTTCTTGCCTTCCTTTTCCCCATTCTGTTATTCCTCTTTCTAATCTATCTCTGCCCCAATTTCCTTTACCTTGCGCTCTGAAGGTTCATACCTTAAGGGTAAGTTTTCCTTATGTTTTGATTTCCATTTCTAACTTTCAAGATAACCTGCATAATCAGTCTTTTACCTGTATATATTTAATCTCCATACTGAATACATCTTCACCCTACTTATAGTTTTTCCCGGTCTTCTTTCTTAATTAAAATAATGTTATCTTCATCTTCCATCAGCATTCATATCTTCCTCTTGTGTTTTAACTGCTTCTTTAATCCTGTGTAATTTTGTTTCCTCACTATGAGTTTTCATGCCCTACTTTTTGTGTCTTCTAAACCAACTGGTACCATTTGTTGATTTCTGTTTTTTTTTTTCTCTGATCTCTCTCTCTATCACTTTGTGTGTGGCCCTTCTCTTCCTTCACCTGAGGTTTCAGCTCTTCCTGCAGCAATCTCTGTAATTCTTTTGTCCACATTTATTCCTTTCCCCCTTTCATGGCTTCATTTTGCCTGCCCATTCCCATTCTTTCTATGGTACAACTATTATTCTCACAAAGTTTCTCAACATTCCTTCCATCTTGCTCCAATATAATTTTTTCTCATCTGTTCTGTCTTCCCTATAAGTCATATAATTCACTAATCCTACAAAGGGGCCTTACAGAAACAGATGCTTGGTGCCAGAGCCATGGGCTTAAGCTCACTGCCAAGAAATGTATACTTATCCCCTTTGCGAAAAAACATGTACCATGAATTACCACATAGGTGGCAGTACACTAAACACAGAAAGTGTGATGAGATTTAGGGACACAGGTGGACAGTGGTCTCACCTTCGATAACCACATTGCCACAATGGTCAGGAAATCCTTCTATGTGGCACACCTCATCACTAAGGACTTTTCATCCAGAAAAAAGGAGGTCATTGTCCCACTGTACTCATCCCCTATTAGACCCATTATAGAATACAACGCCCCATTTGGTATGTACCTCTCAAAACATCTGCAACAACTGGAGAGGCAGCAGAAATACCTCACTAAAAGAATCACAGGCTGACCCTCTAAAAAATCTCCAGCTATACTCTGTCGCATATCGTCTACTCAGAGGCAGTCTCTGCTTAACATACAAAGCCATGTCAAACCCAGAGCTGTTGGACATGCTACACTTAAAGAAATCCCAATCCCTCAGAGCCACACGCTCCGTGGATCTAAACCTTGTCATCACAATGAACAAAACATGCTGGGAGGGATAGGTTCCTGACCCAGAGACTCCCCAGACTCTGGAATAGACTGCCCATAGATGTTAAGCAGAGCACCTCTTTGGTCCTCTTCAAAAGGAACCTTGACAATTGGATGGGAGATAGGAAATTCACCCCGGGGATCACGTCAGTCACCCTGCTAGACAGGGGTCCAGGGAAGTAAATATTGTGGGAAGAAATAGCCAGGCAATTGTTATGGCTAGGCTTGTATAGGCCCGATAGCCTCATACTAACCTATGAATCCAGTCTTTGGATGCGTTACTTGTTTTTCTTTTGTTTTCTTATTCAGTGTAGTTTTTAGTAAATTTCTTTGCTGTCCATCCTTTTAGCTGACTGAACAAGCATGATGTTTCCTATGTGACTTTTTTGGCAGAGGTATGATGATACTGCTTTTGGTTACTTCCATTTCCTCTTGTAATTTTGCACATGTTTTTCATGTTTCACTTTTGCAGTCCTCACATATGGGTTATCCGGCTCCCGGTAGCCCTCAGTCGGCCCAAATACCAGAGTCCTTGGTATATGACATCAGTTGCCGCCAGTTGTAAAACTGATGTCAGTATGTCAGGTATAAAGGGAGGCAGCCGACGCCATTACCTCAGTCTTTCTTGCCACGGAGCCCGAAGCAAATGCAATTCACACTAGTGCCGGTCGGCCATTTATCTTCGTTTCGCTTTCCGACTACCAAGTTGAAGATGCCTTCAGATAAGTACCCCATTGGGGATCCTCTTTTTTTGCTTTAACGAATGTCAGATAAAGTTAATAACTGTCTTGCCTGTGGAAAATAGATTCTGCACCGTGATTTCCATTTCTATTGCATAACTTGTTTGGGTCTTAAGCACGACATCCCTAACTGCGATCTCTGTGCTTCCTTTAATCCGTGTACTATATGCCGGAGCTAACATTTTGTATAAGCATTTCGGAGTCTGGCCTAAGTTTGTCTATATGGCGTCTTCTGGTCTCCCGACTTCAGATTTTCCTAGGAAACGCAAAGACAAGGACTGTGACAGGCCTAGGGTTAAATCTACTGACGACGCACCGGTGAAATTGGTCGTCAGCACAGCGGTAGTCAGAGAGGTGCTTTCACACCCCCCTGCAGTCTGCAGATTTTCAGCTGCAAGCCTCTGTTGAGACCTTTACGGAGTCCTCCTTGCCACAAGCTGCTATTTCGTCTTCAGACCTTCCACCGCCTCAGATGGGTCCGGAGCCGCTTTGCAACCGCGGCTTCTGATGCCTCTTCTTTTCAACATGAGATCAGAACCAGACTGACTACCTTAGCTCAGCCTTCTACAGTTGCTAGGCCTCCCGAGTCCCTCCAGATTGCTAGTAAACCTTCTAGCTGCAAATCTACTCACAAGAAGGCATCGGCCTCCCCTTCTGTACCTCAATCCCAGTTGGTAAAGATGGCTTGTGATCTTCTTTCCCTGATTAGGGGCTCTCATCCCCCTCCTTCAAAGAGGAATAGGGAATTAGCTCCTGATGTTTTGTCTGTCTCAGATTCTGAGATTTCCAGTATGTCTGCTGGTGAAGAAGGAAATTCTCAACTTTTTTCTGGCTATGAGGATTCTGATGTTGAGGACTATATCCCTTCTGCCTCTCTTCCAGAAGATTTTTCCTTTGGGGATACTTTAAATACTCTTAGGGAGCATTTTAAATGGGAATGTCAGGATTTTCCACAGTCTAAGAAAATAATCGGGGAATTTTTAGATTTGCCACAGCATAAGCCTCTGGCTATACCTCCAGTTTTGGAAGTTGTGGATGATTCTGTTCCTCCTGCCCCCAGAAAACTGGATAGATATTACAGGGTTCCTGAATCTCATCAATTCCTTTTTAGAAACCCTACTGCTGATCCAGAAATTATTTCTCAAGGCCCGAAGGGTGTTAAGGCTACTATTGCTAGAAACTCTGTGCCTTCTGATAAGGAATCTAGGGCCTTGGACAGGTGGGGTAAAAAAGTCTATACTTCTGCAACTCTTGCCATTAGATCCGTGAATTGTCTTTTTCACATGCTTAAGTATCAGCAGCATACGTTGGAGGCTATTAAGGCTAAACTTGGAGATATTCCTTCCATGACGGAAAACAAAGATTTACAAGACTTGCTGAATTCTGCCACTTTAATTAATAAGCATTCACTTCATTGTGGTTTTGACACTTTGAAGGCTTCCTGCAGAGCAGCAGCCACTGTTTCCGTAATTAGAAGGCATGCTTGGCTCAGGGAGCAGCCTCTTTCTGAACCAGTTAAGTCTAAATTGTTGGATGTTCCTTTGCACAAGGACAATCTTTTTGGTAATAAGGCTGAGGAGGTTCTGAAAAAAGTTGGAGGATAAGGCAAAATCTATGCAAGCTGTAAAAGATTTCCTTCAGGTTCAGCCTCCTCGGTTTAGTAGGCATTATCCTTCCAAGAATTGGTCTTTCCCTGATCCTGGCAAGCAGGGTCACTCTAGGCCTAGGGATTTCAGATCTTCAAAGGGCTAAACAATGGCATTCTTCTTCTGCTAAATTGGGGAGTTCTAAGCCAGCTTCCCAAAGCAAGTATTCTCAATAACTCCACCCTTCTTGTGCCTACCTCTGCGAACCCTGGGTTTCCTTTGGGGGGGAAGGTTAGCCAGGTTCGCGGAGGTATTGTCTACCATCACAGACGACAAATGGGTGCTCAGTATAGTAAACCAAGGTTGCAAGTTTTACTTTCACACCTTCCCTGTTTTACAAGGGTACCCAGTCATACCCAAAACTCTCAAGGCAGAGGTAGAAACTCAGATTTCTTCTCTACTGACTATGGGGGCCATAGAGCCAGTTCCTGCAAATCAGACAGGCCTAGATTTTTATTCAAGGCTTTTTCTGGTACCCAAGAAAGGGGGCACCTGGTGCCCTATTCTGGTTCTGTCCATTCTAAACACTTTTCTGGTGATTCCCAAATTCAAGATGCTCATCCTTCAACAATTACTACCAATGCTGTCCAAGGATTCATGGCTCATAACTTTGGATCTCAAGGAGGCTTATCTGCACATCCCAGTAAGGGAAAGTTGCAGGAAGTTCCTTTGTTTCAGGGCTGGGGAGCAACACTTTCAGTTCTCTGCATTGCCCTTTGGCTTATCCACTGCTCCCAGAGTTTTTATGAAGTGTCTGTCTTCAGCCATTGCTTTTTGCAGGCAGAGAAACATTCATATTTATCCTTACCTGGATGACTGTCTCATTCAAGCAAACTCCCCAGAAAAACTAGAAAAGGATTTGGATTTCGTGAAGAACATTCTCACCTCTTTGGGTTACACTTTCAACGAAAAGAAGTCAAAGTTGGTTCCTTCAAGGGAGATTGTTTTCCTGGGAGTGAGTCTGCATACAGCCACCCAGGTGGTATTCCGCCCTCAACAGAAGCAAGAAGATCTTTCTGCTTACTTCATGAACTTGGCAAGCATGACCCAGCTCTCTGCAAGCCAATTCCTGCAAGCACTGGAGTTCATGGCTTCATGTATTTGGATGATTCCATATGCAAGGCTGCATATGAGCAAACTTCAGTGGTACCTCAGGAATCTTTGGTGTCGACACACACAGGACTTAGACTTGATTCTTCCCCTGATTCCCTGTGTACAAATGGAGTTTCTCTGGTGGGCAACAGCCTGTTCTCAAAACAAGGGTCTGCCTTTCCGCCCACTGCCTGCCAGACAGACTCTCACCACAGACGCCTCAGATGTTGCATGGGGGGCTCATCTGGAGGGCAGGGGCATACAGGGTACTTGGAGCACCCAGCAGATTCATCTGCACATAAACTTAAAAGAATTGTTGGCAGTGCAGCAGGCCTTGCTGGCTTTCAAGGACCTACTCTACCCTGGGACTCTACTAATCAGGACAGGCAATACCACAGTCATGTGGTACATCAACAAGCAAGGGGGGACTCACTCTTACCCCTTGTGCAGACAAAGCATGAGACTATGGTCCATAGCAGCATCCATGGGCTTACATCTAATAGCCCAGTATCTTCCAGGGAGGCTAAACTCCTTGGCAGATCATTTGAGCAGGCATGTTCTGGATCCTCACGAGTGGCAACTGAACAGGGACATTTTCCATCACATCACTCATCATTGGGGCAGCCCACAAGTGGATCTTTTCTCCTCTCACACCAATCATCTCCTTCCAACCTTCTGCACCAGGGAGTTTCACAACAGAGCTTGGCGGGTGGATTTGTTCTCCTTCCCATGGACACATCTCTCAGTTTATGCATTCCCTCTTCTGCCTCTTCTTCCCAGAGTGCTGCTAAAGATAAGGGACGAAAAACTAAAGGCTATTCTGATAGCTCCAAATTGGCCCAGGCAGCACTGGTATGCCCTCCTTCACAGCCTTACCCAGGCTCAGCCTTGGTATCTTCCCCTGGTACCAGATCTGTTGGTTCAGAGAGGGGGAAAGTTCCTTCATCCTCATATTCAAACTCTGCATTTAACTGCCTAATACCTTAAAACTTTGCCAACAGGTGGTTGAAGTTCTTCATGAGGCCAGGAGGCATAGCACAAGAAAATCCTATGCAGATAAATGAAAGAGATTTTGCCCTTGGATGCTAGTTAAAGGAGAATACTCTTCTCATCCTTCTCTTTCACTCATTCTTGACTACCTAGCAGGATTGCTTAATGGTGGAGTTTCTTTTTCTTCAATCAAAATTCACACTTTAGCAATTTCGGCTCATTGTTCTTTTGAGCAACCCGTTTTTTTCACCCCTTAATGAAACAGTTCCTGAGGAGCGCTAGTAATCTTAGACCTCCCAGAAGAGCTCCTACTCCAGCTTGGGATCTTAATTTTGTTCTGGAAAAACTTACTCTGCCTCCCTTTGAACCAGCTGCCTCTGAAGATTTGAAGTTGCTATCCTGGAAGACTGCTTTCCTTTTAGCTATTACTTTAGCTAGAAGGGTATCTGAGCTGCAAGCCTTAATGGCAGTAGAACCTTTCATTATTTTTCACTCAGATCAGGTTTCTCTGAGAACCAATCCCTCCTTTATGCCTACATTTTTCAACAATCCCCAAAATAAAGGGGAAAGAATTCTGCACTCTCTTGATGTGCATAGACAGCTGAGATTTTACTTAGACAGGACTAAATCCTTTCGGAAATCTGAACAGTTATTGGTTAGTTTTGCTCCTGGGGCTCAGGGTAAAGTTATTTCCAAACAAACCATCTCCAAATGGATTGCTCATTGTATTCACTTTTGTTACCTGCAGCATGGGAAGGTTCCCCCTCAGGGTATTAGGACCCATTCTACTAGAGCAGACTCCACCTCTGCAGCCTTTCTGAGAGGTGTGCCTACTAAGGACATTCTAGAAGCAGCTACTTGGTCTTCTGTCCATACTTTCACAAAGCGTTACAATCTACCTTTGTTTTCTAAATCCAGGGCTGGTTTTGCCTCTGCAGTTTTGCAGGGCCTCCTTACCAACCCTTAATCTGTGATCCTTCCTCCCCCCTTTGTCTTCTTACTGGGCTTTGGGAATCAACCCTTATGTGAGGACTGCAACAGTGAAACATGAAGAACATAGTACAGTTGTGTACACTTAATATAAATGTAGCTGTTCAAGTGTATTCACTGTTGCAGTCCTGGTTTCCCACCCTCCATTCCCCCTTTTTTCCTAAGGCATAGACTATGGATATTTATTTTTTGTATGACTTGTGTCCAGGGTGCTACCATTCCTGGATTATCCTTCTTTTGGGGGCCCAGAAAAACTGAGGAAATGGCGTCGGCTACCTCCCTTTATACCTGACGTACTGACATCAGTTTTACAACTGGCAGCAGCCGACGTCATATACCAAGGACTCTGGTATTCGGGCCGACTGAGGGCTACTGGGAGCTGGATAACCCATATGTGCGGACTGCAACAGTGAATAGACTCGAACATCTACATTTACGGTAAGTGTGCACGTTTGTACTTTCCTTTTCCCACCAGCTCATGTTTTGGTGCATGATTCTGGAAGTCTCACCATATCTTGCCATTTTACAAACCCCACAGTATGTTGATTATTGAATTCCATTCTTCTGTTCCTCATACACTGAGCGTCTTAATTTAGAACACCATCTACTTCAGTATCCCATTCCCGACTCCTGTAAAGGACATTTTCTTTAAAAAGACCTTGAATTTATTCTAAAATATTTAAATTATTTCATCATTAACAGTAACACCTTTAGATCTTAGCAGTGCTTTTCTCAGAAACCATTCTAGTCAAGCATGGATACAGACAACTTAGTTGTTTTTTGTGTGCTTTACCCAAGTTCTGTTTATACTCTCTCTTTATCCTACCTCCCTGATGAACTTCTGATGTAGCTTTGGATCATGGAAGTGACAGTCTTTGGTACCATTATAACTCTAACATTATTCTGTCTGATCCTGTTAATTAGTATTAGACAATGCTATACTAGTTCCACTGTGCATGTATGTTGAAGTATTATTTTTTTTGTCTTGCTATGTTTTATGGATCCCTAGAAGTTGGACTTTATTTTTATGTCATTTTAATTGTCATCTTGCGTCAGCAATGTCCACTATCCTGTAATCTCTCTGTCTACCTCCCTTCAGAGTACCCATCTTTTTTCAAGATTTGTTGCATTAAGCTCACTTTATTTTTGCTGTCTTTTTGCTCCCTTTTCTTCATTTGGACAGGTGGCCGTGTGCTCCATGTCCTTGCTTGGTCTGCCAGCATGTCATTCTATCCCTAGTCCAATGCCTGCAAATTTTGCCAGGGCCATCGAAGGACCTAAGGACATCCTGGGGGGGGGTCACGCTGTCATCGCATCAAGTGTAATCCTCTGAGAATATCATGGTAGATGTAATGACAACGTGGTCTCACCAATGTCACTATTTTATCACATCCAACGTGACATCCTGGTGAGTCACTCTGTCATTTCATCCAGCCAGGAGGGTTTTGTTTTTTGACCTACCTGTTGTCCCCCCCCCCTCTCTGCCTTTGCAGATTGTAGTGGCTTGCCTGAGGGGCAGGTGTGAGTGGAGATGTATAACATATTTCACTGCCCCCGAGGCAGCTCAGTCACGTCTCTGCCCTATTCCTCTCGTCTAGGCATATCATCCAGTGTGCTGTTTCCAGTCTCTACCAGGTATTGACACAGGAAATGCTCACAGGTTCCCCCATCCATCCTGGGATGGTAACACCCATACCTCCCTTCTGCTCCATCAGTCACCCAAGCTGCTTATCAAATTTGGGTTGTCTGGCCCATAGTCAGGGCTTTCTCCCTCTCACTGAATTTTTCTGCAGTGAGCTGTACTTCTGCAGTCATATCTTCATTGTGCCTTTGAGTTATTTGTGTTTACTACTATTATTTTTTTTACCATGGAGCCCTTTAAGAAGTCAGCTGTTTATACTTGGCTCCAGTCTGTGTCTGTTTTTGTTTGAGTTTAGCTTTTATAAGAAAGGTCCCAAAAAAATTAAATAAATATATATATTTATATATATGACTTTGAGTACTTACATATTTGTGTATCAAAAGATTTGTTTATTTCTATTTGATACAAAAAAAGTGGTGTCATAGAAAAAAGCTTTAGGAAGAAATTAGAAAATTATACACGTATGTTGAATGGCATGAGATAAAGTAAAACTGTGAACCTTATTATAAATCATGTGGCAATCATACGTCCTAGTAGTAAGTTCTTCTGTCTTGTAAATTTAAGAAGTTGAAATTTGTTTGAATTTCCTGTTAACAGTGAAAAATTATGAGCTTTAATAATGGCAGTACTAAGAGAAGCTTGTAATGTTATGAATAAATAACTATAAATAAAAGAATGGGGGATGCACTTTGAGGGGCTTGTAATGTGATTCATGTTCTCCTTGTTTCCATCTCAGCATGTTTCCCAGGATCTGCTGCATTCTGGACTTTATGCACTGTACACTGATGCACGCAGTGCCATCAGACCTCACACTAGGAGGGTGCATATAGTTCGTGAACCCGCATTTTTTTTCTGCTCACACACTTTGAATCTCACTGCTGATGTAAAATGTAGAAATGTTTCCACATTTTTTGCCACCTTTATTCGGTTAGCACTTAAGACATCGGTAAACATATATATATTAAAATAGTCATAGTTGCAAACATTATATATCACATACATTCTTTTATGAAGTTGTCATCAATCCACCTTTACATAAATTGGTCATTTCCTGCCTTCCCTTAAACTTCACTCCTCCAAAACATTATTCTGCATGTATTTTTCCCACAGCTTCCATTTTTCAATGTAATTTGCTCGTACTCTTTTCTAAAGATCAAACTTGCAGTTCTTTTTTCTCAGTTAAAATGTTCACTACTATGAAATACAATTGGTTTAGATTTCCATTCTCTAGTAATTGCTTTTTGTGGCAGCAACCAGAACTAAACTTAACAAGGGCTTACTATGTCTTGACAATTCAGATCCTGTATCCCAGCTAAAAAAAATAATTTTCTTAGTTACACCTGTTTGCTCACCTGATATTTTTGACAAGAGTACTCTGTAGGGGATTTTTAAAGACTGACAAAATATCACACTCCCAAAATATATGTTCCCAGTTATCTTTCTCCCCATCACACCTCCAATATGTGTAATCTACTTGATGAAAATGTATTTTTAGTTTGCATGAGGTATAAAAATACCTATGAGAACACGTCCAAGCAAAAATTGTAACTCTTTTAGACTTTGTTGCATATTTGAGAGCCATAGATATGTCTTACCATGGTTTTCGTGTGAATTGCTTATTCAGTCTCTCCCCAATCTTTTCTAACCGCCTCTGATTGATTCCTATAGTTATTGTGCATTATTTTATATTCCACACTAATTATCTCCTTTTAGCAGCACTTTGTGTTCTAGAGTCAAGTAAAAAGAGCAGGTCTTTCAGTTAAGATTCCCTGATCCTTTTCTTTTAGCCTGCACTCTATCAGTCCTGATAGAGAAGGCTCTAGCTTGCAGTCCAAATGTTTTCTTGGCCTCTTCCCATTCTGTTACCTTTCCCTGTAGTAATTTCCTCCTATGGTTCCTTTATCAGTTTTCTGCAGTAGATTCCAGCCCCATTTTGCCTATTTTCTGTACCCCTAAGTGCAGTCATCCCTACTGATAGAATCTGCTTTTTCCATTCTCATGTTGGCTTAGTTCTTACAATACTTTCTGCTACTTTATGAATGTAATATTCTGTGCGGCTGCTGTTATTCTCCTTAAGGATCTGCACCCAAAATCCTACTTTCTCTCTGTTTCTTGAATTTCCCCCACTTCCTCCTCCTCCTTATCCTCATCATCACTTTCAACTTTGAATTATAAATTTCTGTTTTTGTTGTATATGTGAGCCTTAACTGTGTAGCTGTAAAACATCCCTTCAAATCTGGTAATCCTAAACCACATTATTCTATTCAAAGCATTAGCTTGTTGCACTTGACTTCTGACCCTCTTCCCCTTCCAGATAAAATCCTTCCCACAACTTCTTCTGACCTGTATGTAAAACTAAAGGGACTGCAAACATTTTTACTGCTCTCCATATACATAAACAAGAACTTCCAGTTACTCAGTGCTTGTATTATCTTTTGTTTTAAAAGGTGGGTTTGCATTTCTTTTCTGTGCCAGCACAGGTTTTTGCCGAGTGCTGCAGTTTCCTCCCATATCCCAGTGACTTACTGTAGGTTAAGTGCCAGTCCTCCAAGTTGCTGATAGTTAAGCATGGTATGAGTAAGTCCTGTGTGGTAGGTTGTTATCTTACTACAGAATTAGTTTCTCTGTTTGGCACCTGGTGAATACCTGGATGGTCTTTGGCTCTCCTGCAACCCAGCACTGGATTAAACAAGTAATCAGTGTCTGAATTAATGAGTTTGGCTTAGAACATTATTTGGGAAACTTATTTGCAGTTGCACTTTACTTTGGATAATGCTATTTTATTTACTGTGATGTAGAACGATTGAATATCACTGACTGCAAACATTGTTTTGGTAATTATTGTGTCCTTTTTGGGGGGTGTTAGTTCCATGTAGATAAATGAATATCATTAATACTTTTTAGTGTTATACTTTTGCACACACTGGTCTTGAAAACGTGTTGTTTGCAATTATCTGTATATTGTTTAATTTATCATTCACCTTGTATTATTTTTTAGACTGATAAACAGGTATGTGGTTGATTTTTTGACTCAATATTTTTTAAATAAAGCAAAAAAATGTGGGATTGTTTTTACTTTTCTGTAAAATGCAGTATCAAGAAAATGTCTGCTGTAGCATTCATTAATTTTTTTTTGCTGTATTGTAAATATTTCTAAATATTAAAATGTAAGGAAATGCTTATTGTTTATGCTTTATTATAGAATAAGCAATGTACAGAGACAATTAAAAACCAGAGTGCAGAAATTACACAGTTAAAGCAACATGTTGGTGACCTTGAAGGGAAAGTGAAAGAGTGCTATGATCAGACAAAGTCCTGCGAATCATCTGCTGACCTCTACAAACAAAAATATGAAGCAAGCATTCTTAAAATGCAGGAAGTAGAAGCCGTTGCCCAGAGTCTTGAAAAGGAATTAAAGGAACTACATAACCAGGTAACATTCTGTGTATTCTGCCCAGGGTATGCATGTGTGCTATTTCACATTTATATTTCTGAAAAATTTAATTATTCAGTTAGTCCACTGGTTAGGCCTTCTTTTTCCATCCATCACTACACCAAAGAAGGTGTAAACAGTTTTACCAGTGTGTATTTTCATGACTTTTACAGACCTGTATGCCTTACTTTATTTTAACGCATCATCTTCCTTCACTGGTTCCTTTATAAACACTTTTTCATTCATTTCTAAACAAAAACAATCTTTATTGAATTATCATTTATGGCATAGGCATTTATATAAATGAAATCAAACCATATTGACATTTTCAGTTGCACACATTATACATCACATATAATCTTCTATACAGTCATTATCAGTCAAACATTACATAGTTCATTCAATTCTTGCCTTCCCTTAAATCTCATTCCTCCTCCAAAACATTATTCTGTGTGTACTGTTCCCACAATTCTCATTTTTCTTTGCAATTTGCACATATCCTTTTCTAAAGATCCCACTTCAGGTACTATTATCTCTGTCACTGTATTCACTGCTTCTTATACTTTTGATTTAGAGTTTAATTTCCATTTTCTATTAATTGCTTTTTTTGGCAGCCACCAGAATTAAACTCAGCAAGACCTTACTATGTCTTGGCAATCCAGATTCTGTACCACAGCTCAAAAAATCATTTTCTTAGTTTCACCAATTTGCTCCCACAGTATTTCTGACAGAATAGTCTGCATGGAATTTTTAAAGTCTGCCAACTCATTACACTCCCCCAAAATATGTTCCCAATTACCTCTCAGACGAAATGGAATGGAGTGGTATTTCACTGAAAAGAGAAGCAGAAAAGAACAGCTGACAATCTACTGACAACAAGAAGAAAAAAATTGAAGGACAAATAATTATCTTTTTGTTTTGTTTTTCTGTGGCCCAAATGGCTTGTATTTGTGTATTTTTGGTACTACTTACTATTATATACCGATAAGCTACAACTGATGCAGGCAAGAAAAAATATACATGTACATACACAAAAGTAAGGTAAAATGATTTTTCTTTCTGTATCTTTTTAGAGCATTATAAACAGTAATCAATATTTAGCTATCATTTAAAGTCATTCTGTTACTGACAAACATACAGAAAAAAATTATAAAATCATTATATAATGTATCTCTAAATTGGCTTTATGGATGTATGTGTCTTTGCTATGAATGGATGTTATGTTTTGTGAGATGGATTTTTTTTATTCAGTTCTATGTTGGTGGCTTTGTAATTTTTTTTTTTAAGGCTGAGTGGATTTCTGGATGTGTGATTATGTTTGTGCGATGGATGATTGTGCAGTTTGCTGCTTAAATAAAGTTGCGGACGATAGGGGTGTCTTTTTATTTATTTATTTATTTGTTTGTTTTCTTGTATTATTTAAGTTATGAAGTTTTAGTGGTGATCACTCGGAAGGTGTTTCTGGTGCATAGTGAGTTGCGCTTTGGAAATTGTTTTATGTGGATTAATTTCCCTTAATTAAATTTTTACAAATTAATTGGTTTTCCTCTCAAAACTGAAGATGGCCTCAAGCTATACCTGTTGGTGTTTCTTTCGGGTTGCTTTTTCTTCAAATGGTTTCTGCTCTTCCTGGTGATGTCGTAAGATGGAACAGATTGTTTTTCCTTTCTTTTTCTTGCCTTTTTCGGCTTGTGTACTGCTTTACAATTGTGCGGATGGTTGAGGGGAAATCAGGATAGCAGAGTAATAATGTCAAGTTTAGGCTCAAAGGTTACAAAAAAACAAATCCTGGTTTAACTTTATTTAAAGCTATACTTACCTTTAACTTAAATATTTTATGAAGTAGGATACTGTGACAAAACTGCGACTGCTGGAGGAGTGAGATCTTAAAAGTACAGTACTTATGAAGCGCATATAGACTAGAAACTGGCACTGTGTTTAGTTATGGATTTAAAAACGAGTACCCATATGTTAATAGTTCTTATAGCCCTAAGCTGGACTGGGTCACAGTTAAATGTACAGTTGTGTGGCGCGTGCACACAGTTGAAAAACTTACAGAATCCATTCTAAACTGCAAGAAAATTGCAGTATATATTCCATACCGGTTACTCTTTTTGGCACTTCAGGTTCTCTGATTGTTGTCTACATGCATTTATGGGTACTGTACAGTTGGGTCTATATTACCTCAGCAAAAGACATATTCCGCGAATACGTCTTCATTGATCACCAGTCACCAAAATTCACCAGTCACCAAAATTCACTTCAGCGAACCACGGAATTTTTCCCATGGTTCGGAAACACTCGCCCACCAACCATCTGGAACACACACAGCACTAAATCAAATCCACTCAAGTGGGGGGCTACCAACTCCGAGATCACACTACAGTGTGGAAAAGGGCAAAGTTGAGATTATGGCAAGTGTTATTAACCGTGGAAAAAATTCTGCAGTTCGCTGAAGCAAATTTCGGCGGCTAGTAATCATTTAAGACATATTCATGGAATACGTCTTTCACTGAAGTAATATAGACCCATACAAGTCAGCCTGTTCATAATATATAAAAACTAATTCAATTAATGTTCTTGTCTGTGACTATAGTTCATTAATAATGTTGTGGTCTTTTTATCATTTAGTTGCTCACATATTTACAGGTCCACTTCTTTAATTGAAATATATATCCTACCCTAGTATTAAATAGTCATTGCCACATTCACATTTTTAAAGATCCCTTATAAAACTGAAGGTATCTAAGTTTATGCCACATGCTTGGATTGTTATGTTTAAATAAGTATCTTCAGCTGAAAGCAGTTAACACTGTACATTCAAAATAGCTGCTACAGCATCCCCTTAGATAGTTTCTTCTTTTCCAGAGTTGGAAATCAACCTTTCTTCTCATAAAAAAGAGTAAATCTAAGTGTAAAAAGTGATATTACATCACAGTCTGCAGTTAATACCATCTTAAAATATAAATTAGAAAATTGCAGGGACAACATGATCTGATCATCCTGGACAGTGGCAATTACTCTATCATGTTTTAACTGTGCAGTTTGCTGAATTTTTCTGTGGTGTGTTCTTAGAGCTCCTTTTAGGGTTATTAGGCATATTATATAAATGTGTATACTTGTAGCTCATTGGGCCTTCTGTTTGTAGGAGATTAGATGATGCTGTATATAAAATCCAAGAAGAAAACTCAAGTTGCAACAAACTAATATGTAGAAATGCAGCAGGAACCAGCACACAAACAATCTACAGCAAACACTATTTATTTTAGTGCTTTCATCGGCCTTAAGCCTTTGACATCATCAGAAACACATTTTGCAATAATTAATTTACTTAAATACTCATACCCCCATCACATGATCACCAAAAGAAACCCTCCCCCTGTGGTCATTTAAAAATGCGAAACCCTTTCTCTTCCATAGAATTAAGTTAGAAAATATAGCCTACTATGATGAATAACTTGTATATTAAGCTGACATTCTAAACTAGAACAAAGTAGATATAGTTAATAGATCATATACATATCTTATGCATGTATTTTAATATTCATATTTATCCATATAAGTATTTATTGATAGTAGTACTATATTGGAATATTTATTTATTTATTGATCTATTAACCGTATCTACTTTGTTCTAGTTTTGAATGTCAGCTTAGTATACGAGTTATTCATCATAGTAGGCTATATTTTCTAACTTAATTCTGTGGAAGAGAAAGGGTTTTGTATTTTTAAATGACCACAGGGGGAGGGTATCTTTTGGTGATCATGTGATGGGGATATGAGTATTTAAGTAAATTAATTGTTGTAAAATGTGTTTCTGATGATGTCAAAGGCTTAAGGCCGACGAAAGCGCTAAAATAAATAGTGTTTGCTGTAGATTGTTTGTTTGCTGGTTCCTGCTGCATTTCTGGATATAAAATTCCTATTATGGTAAGGCATTTATTCTGTAATATGCTAAAATGCATGCTGGCAATATATGCTGGTGTGTGAGATAAACTTGCTATGGAGACAAAGCAGTGACCTTAGTACAGTTAAAGTAATGTGATCTTGAAATAAACTGTAAGAGTGGTGATATTATATCTGATTTTCTTTCACCTTTTAAAGAACGTTGATAATGATATTACTAGAAAAGTACAACTTCGGAAATCTTGCTGAAGTCATACCACTCAATCATGTGAAACAAGAAATGAGAACAAGGCCAAAAATGCTGAGAGACAAGGGCCCCAAGATGGGGGACAATGTTTGGATATTGCTCTTGTGGATCTGGAAGGTTGATAGAATAACAGGTTTTGTGATGGCATGTATTTTCCAAAGAATATGAAGTCTGAAACTCAAATGTTTGTCATTATTTGCTGACTTCAGTCCTCAACGATTTGATAGAGGGCCGCAGTTTTTTTTTGAGGAACAGATCAAAATGTGAGGCAAAAGTATGGGCAGTTGAGAGCTATGATCAAAAATAACAAAATGCAATTTAACTAATCAGTACACTTTTAAGTAAAGAAGTGTTTTGAAATATAAATGTATATTTTTCAAGGTAACCAAGCATTTGAGTACAATAATGTGAATTAAATATTATTATTGATATAAAGTCCTGTATTTTTGGACATATTAATTGAATATAACAAAATAATTTCAATCAAGATCACAAACATTAATCTTTGCATATATGGTGAAAATAGTGAGAAGTATTTTTAAATGTAATTACATTGCAAACAAAAGGGTAACAAGCAGGAATATAATAAGCGGGAAATTTATTACAGAAGGATATGCAAACCACAGACTCTAGTTTAGCTTGAATGCCAACAGCTTGACTTTCACCAACTTACTGCTGATCGCTCTAATCGCAGTATACTCCTCACCATAACCAGCAAGTTTTAAAAAAAATTTTGTAGGTTGTATGCACAATATGTGGTTGTATTCTTTCAAGTTCTGTAGTAGCAGTGAGGCGTTTTTTTAAAACCTATTACTTTCAAGCTAATAGCCTCTCTTTTGGGGTAGTGGTAATTATTGCTCTCATTAACCATAGAAGCACTTTTGTCTTTCCTTAAAAGTAATTTGTATTCTGTTAACATGCACATAATCATCCTGATGCTGATATATTGGTTTTCAGAGATGTCTTCCATTAAGAGGCAGTCCAAGGTTTTTTTGGTTTAATGGGATGACGTTTATTATATTATCTTATTCTCTGGGGGCAGAGTTCCCATTTTTGTGTGGGTTTGTGATGATAGATGGTGGTTTGTTTCAGCTGATCATGGGGGTTCAGTGGGTACCAACCTTTCACTGCCTAGGTACTACTGCATTTATACTGTGCTTTAGTATGGACTATGGTATGTTACATGCCAGTGAGTCATAGGTGTAATGAGAGAGGTTAAGTGAGACTACATCTTACTGCTGTTTAAAGGCAGTATGGCACCCAGCATGAAAATTAAAAATAAAAAAAAAAATCATCTCCCTTGAAATATTGCACACCCTGACATTGGAAAAAAGTCGTATTGTACGATGAGCTAAACAAAATGTTGAGGAATGTTCCTGATAGCAGAAGCTATGCTTGACAAGCGAGCTACTTCATGTAGTTCATTGTATGATTATCTCAGCCTGCATTTGCCTGTTGTATGACTCTGAGCAGGTTACTTAACCAGACAGTGCCCTGGGACAATTAGGAAATCTGACTAGGCTTTTTGACTATCTGCTGGACCTCATAACTAGTAACTAATTATGAACTACTAACAAAATACAACATTCATTAAGCCAAGAGCAGTTAAAAATCAGAATCAGGAAGCCTGCAGAGTGCTTTTCTTTTACCAGTACAGAAATAATACTACCTCAAAGATGCATCAGTTCTTTCTCTTTTTTGGACATCTTTATTAATCACATCTGAATCAGTGACATAGATGCATGTACAGTAATAGAAAAGATAGCAAATCCTATTGATGTTTTTCATTGTTTTCATGCAGCATACACGCATGTTTTAACTGTTATTATTCAGTATTTCAATGCTTCAGTTACACTTGGCTTAGATTTTGATTTCCATTTTCTAGTAATTGCTTTTTTGGCAGCCAATATCATTAAGCTTGGTAATTCCTATGTTTAGGCAATTCCGATCCAAAACAAAGGTCATACACTACACAATAGTTTTTTGTAGTTTTAATGTACTTTACAGGTTATTTATTTTATTATTTATTTAAAAATCTAACCAGGTTAGTACCCCTAAGCCTTGGCTTAATGGCATTTTGTCAGATGAGACCTGTGGTTGTATTTGTACTGACTGGGGGGGGGGGTTGGTCAGGGCATCAGTTAACTTTCCTACTCTTTTCATTAAATACCTTAAGAAATTTTACCACCAGCTCAGGTAAACTGGACCTCAATTTAATGTTTCATCTTTACACTTCAGTCCCAGACTGATGCATATTTGTAAAAATCAGGGAACATAACATTTTGAAGGCATTTGCAATGCTAAAAATTTGTAGTAGTCAGCCCAGCTGTGTGGTGCAGAGGGTGATGCCCTGGTTTTGACCCATCTGAATCAAGATCATTTAACAGGTTAAGTACTGGAGGAGCCAGGTGGGAGATGATGAGCCAGTGTTGGTTTTGCCTGTCATGGGCGGAGGGAGGTGGTCTGCCCTTCCGCAATGTCAGTAACTCCTAGAAAGAAAGATGCACTTCCAGAGATGTAGGTTTGGCTCAGGTAAGCCATTTTGGTCACAGCACCCTTTGTGGAATTTAGACAAGAGCATGCACGCTCAAGATTGAAGACGCCCTTGCCCTCACATTAGCCACTGATGAAGGTGTTAGCCCAGAAAGAGAAAGCACCACTGTGCTTGCCAGAATAATGACTGTTCCATGAACAACTCTTTTCTGTTGATGGGGACTTAGTAAATGGTAGTGGTAGAAGCTAGATGTTAGGCTAGGAGGCACAGAAAAAGAAAACAAAAAATAGCATCAGTTTTAGGATGCAGAATGTTTGAAATGATATATAACATTGAACTGTTGCAGCCACTTCTGACCTTGTTGCATTTTTCAAGATCCATTGGATGATGTAATCTGTGGTTGGTAGTATTAAATCTTAGTCTAAATGTTGACAAAATCTGTCTTCTGTGTCTTCTATCATATTGAGGGAAATGGTTTGGAACCCATTATCAGACCAGTAAAATAAATACTAAGGTAGATGATGGTCTTAACAACCTGTGGTTATTGACACCATCTCTTCGTTTTCAAGAGCTTAAACATGAACCACAAATGTGAAAATCACTGCAACAAAGGAACCACCAAAAAACAGCAGAGATGTTCCAATGGACAAGGAAACACGAAGCACAATGAAATTAGCGTACCAATTTATTACCACTTTCGTCAGAAACTGATTTCCTCAGAAACAAATCTTAAAGACAAAAGACAATTGCCCCTTTAACTTAAATTTGGCACCAAAAATCTATCAAACAATTAATAATTTTACAGAATACATCTTATATAAAAGGCACCTTATATAAGAAAAACTCTCAAATATTACAGAAAATATAAATATGTAAAATATGCATATAATAATACATATAAATATAAAAAAACTATGATTCAATGTTTCCTTACTTTCAAAGACCTATATTTTAAAAAGCATTTTATATTAACCAAGTCATTCAAGCCCGGTTTATTGTCAGCATCTAAGGTTATTTGCCAGTAAGTTTCTTTCAGTTCAGGAAAGTTGTTAAAATCACCCCCTCTTAAATCACTGTTCCCTATTTCCAATATGGAGAACAGGAATTTATTATATTTACTACACTCCAAAGTATGCTTAAATAGGTCACTATTACTATTCGTAATTTTAATATTGTAAAGGTACTCTCTTAAAAAAAAAAAAAAAAACAGGAATAACAACAGTTGTGATGTGTTTGTATGTTGTATCGAGATTAAATTTTTTTAAGATATAAAATTAATGAGGATAACAAAGGCTATAGCTGTAAACTGTGTAACCACACATGAATTGGTACAGTAATAACCATATTTATGGGGACATGATAAAATTAAGTATTTAGAAATATGGGTTAAAAAGGGCTAAGGGTATGTGTGGACATTAAATGAAAGATAATACAAAAACTGAGAAACTGGAAGCTCTTGCCTGTGGATATGGATACCAAGATACAGGCAGTAAAAATGTTTAATCCCTATAGTTTTATACACAGGTCAGGCATATTTTTATCAACCAGAGGACAAGTTGTGAGTAGTAATTAATAAAGAGGTGAAAGATTTTATCTTGGAGGAGAAGAGGGCAAGAGTCAAGTGGGATAAGTTGATCCTTCAAATATAACAAGGCGGTTTAGGTTTACATGATTTGAAGGGATATTTTAGAGCTACACAGTTAAGGCTGTTATACATAACACAGGCAGTAAGCTACCATTCAAAGTGGAAAGGAATGATGATAAAACGGGAAAATTCAAAAAACAAGTAGAGTGGGATTTTTGGATGCAGATCCTTAAGGAGAATAACAACAGTCACCCTGAATATTATATTCATAATGTTGCAGAAAGTATTCTAAGAACTAAGCCAATATGGCAATGGAAAAAGGAGATTCTGCTGATAGGGATGTCTGCAATTAGGGGTACAGAGAACAGGCAAGAGGGGGCTGGAATTTACTTACTGAAGCTGGTAAAGAAACCAAGGTATTGGGAATAAATAATTAGAGAAGGAAAAGTAATAGAATGGGAAGAGGCCAAGAATGCATTTGAACTGAAGGTTAAAGATTGCCTTCCCTGTCAGGGACTGATATTAGAGAATAGGCAAAGAGAAATGGATTGGGGAATCCTAAGTGAAATACCTGCACTAGTTGAGTCTTTAGTTGGATCTAGAACAGAAGCTGCTTTTAAAAAAGGGATATTTAGTAGGGTATATAAAATATTGCACGATAACTATAGGAATCAATTAGAGGAGGAGGACGGTAAAGACTGGGAAGAGAGATTGGATAAACAATTTACAAAGAAACAATGGGAAAGACATATGTTTGGCTCCCAGATATACAAAAAAAAAAAGTCTAGAAGATTTAGCATTTTTGCCTGAAGTGTTTCCATAGGTAATTTTATAGAAGGAGACTTTAAAAAAATTTCCTTAGGTAGATGGCAAATGTTGTACATATAATGGGAAGAAAGAGGTACCTGGGAGCATACATTTTCAGAGTGTAATAAGTTGGCAACCTTTAAAAATTCCCTACGGAGTATTCTGTCAGGAATACTGGACAAACAAATGAGTGTACTAAAGGAAATGATTTTTGAGTTGGGATACACAGTCTGAATTGCCACTTCATAGTAAGGCCTTGTTAAGTTGAATTCTGGTGGCTGCCAAAAAGCAATATCTAGAAAATGGAACTGAGTCGAAACCAACCATACCTGAAGTTGTAAATATTGTAACAGAGATAAAAGAACAGGAAATATGTTTAGAAAGGTTTAAGAGAGGGCAGGAAAGGAACAGTGTACGTAATGTTAGATTTGATTATATTGTACAGAGCAATATATGTGATGTATACTGTTTGTAAATGTGAACTTGCTAATATGGTTGGATTACTTTTATGTGAATGTAAGTATTGCCTATGTCACAAGTGATAATTCAGTAAAGGTGTTTAAAAAAATCTTTGTTTTCCTTGTAGGCAGGATAATCTGAACTCCAGGCATTCCTGCTTGAAAGTGTCATTACAAGCCTTGAAAGCCAAGATTTGGTTCCCCACCGAGATGCCTGTAAAAAATGAAAATAGATTCAGATTTAAAGTCCTGAACCTTTCAGAATAAGATAATACATTTAGATTGTCAGTCCTGTTAGTTAGCTTTTTCTGTAATTTGTGCAATAGACTTGCAGTATTGCTGTTTTACGAGTGCATCTGACTCCTTGAGTGACCCTGTGTACAGCCAGCACTATCCACAGGATTTCAAGGCAAAGGGAGAAACAGAGGTAGGTTGCCAGGTCTTTCTTCCATATCGCACACCTGCGGACAGTGTATAGTCCCAAGTACTCCTACTCTACTGTAACAGTCTTTAGAATGTGGGCTGAAACAAGAGCACCTGTGGAAAACCCATGCGAACAAAGGGAGGACATGCAGATTAGCTAAGGATTTAGTCTGAAGGTACCATACAGGGTGGGAAAATTTTCTGACATAGATCACATTATGCTTGGAAAAGATGGATCAGCGCTTTTTTTACTATGAGACTTAATCTTTTTATGTAACCAGATATTTTTAAGGTTCAGTTTTTAGCTCCATTATATGGAGCGCAAAGCTCATATTTTTATCCACTAGTACACCTGAATCTTTTCTTAATTTCTTCAGTAATAGGTTTTCATTAGATAGAGGGTTCTGCCTCTTCAGCTAGCACAAACACAGGGGTGCAATCAGTGTGTCAACTATAGATGTCTTTTAAAAGTTTAGATGTTTATCCCAGTGGGCATTACAAAAAAATTCTTTCAAAAAGGTTAAAAGTGTAAATGCATTTTAATGTGTAACTTTGTTATTAACTTTGAAAGCTTAATTATAAATTTAATCAATTCATTTATTGTCACGTTTTTTTTTTTTTTTTTTTTTTTTTAAAGAAAAGTATTTAATGAGAGTTTTTTCATTTGCATTTAAAGTTCTGATTTTCTGTTTAATACAAACAAAAGAACAAAAGCACTGGGCTTTAAGTTGTCCAGTGGTTTTGTCACTATTACTGCAGTTTGATTTCTGCTACTTCTATTTTTTTTCTAATTTCTGACATTCCCTTCAAAGTTTTTAGAACTTGGTTCCTCAGTTTTAGCTACCTTTTCCCTGTCTTCCCGAGGCTTTTTTTTAATACATCTTTTAGCTGCTGCGACCTCAACGCGTGAAGGACATCCACAGCTTTTCTTGTTGTTTGTACTTTCTGCTTAAGGTCCTTCACCTTCTGTTTAATACCACTTCCCATCTCTTGCCACACTTTAGCTTATGGAAGAGATCTATGGATTTCTTCTGGTATGCTGTCCCATATTCTTGCTCCTTCCAGGCTTTCTAACACCATTCACTAGCCTTTTTTATATCTAAATTTCTTAAAATATCTAATGTCAGTAGTTTCCCTGCCCCCTTGCCAGAGGAAACCAAAGGTTGGCCTGTAAGCTGATTTTCTTGAGGGTCTCACACTTCAGCCTTTTTTTTGCCACTGTTTGCTCATGTTGACCATCAGACCCTTTAGTGGTTTGTCAACTCATTTGTTCTCATCACTGGGCAAGAGCTGATTGACAGGGTCCTTGTCCAGGCAGCCATTATGACTATTTTTGCATTTTTCTCCACATCCATATTCTCACACACACCCAGGGAGGCACTGAGGAGGAATGTGCGATGTGCCGACAGCAAAGAACACCCCCTCACTCCTGCAAAAGGCATTACCTTCAAGCAACACTGATCCTCCTCTCACAGTGCGCACACACACACACACACACACACACACACACACACACACATTCTGGTCTGTCTAGTCCTGTCTGCCTCCCACTGCACAGAAGCCCTGCCCTCCCTCCAGCAGAGGTGAGTGGATCATGCCCCTTTACTTCTACCCTATCCGAACCTCACACCTGTAGTGCCTGGGCTACTAATTGAGTCATCTCACTTGCATTCAGAGCCCCATCCTTCAGCATCAAAGAACCAGGCTGCCCCCCACTAGGGTGTAGTTTGTCAAATACACTACTTCCTTCTCATTGTTTCCACAAAAATTAATGGCAGTCCTTCCCAGTTGCCATGCCATGTTAAGCAGCGTACCACTAAAGCATGGGGTCTATATCATGCAGTCAAAGTTCAATAACTCCGAACACCTAATGGTCGAACCATTTTGTTCGAAGTTACAGAACTTCGACTACGGAAAACAAAAAAAACAAAAAAAAAAAAACAATGGACAACAAAATAAATTGTTGTAAGCAGGAGGGCAAGCCCCCTGCACCCCCCACACCCCCTGCTACTTAAATATACCAACTCCGAGATCGCACCACATTGAACTGAATGGAAACTTCCGCTTATGGAGATTTCCTTTCAAATGCTCAAACTTTTACAAATTTGAAACTATAGTCTCAACCATATGTGGTTTGAACTTGTAAAAGTTTGACTGCATGATAGGAACCCCTAAAGCATGATGTAAACTCTTCACAAATTCAGTTTGAACTTCCACCTAGGTCATGTGCCATCTTTTCTTGTCCACATGAATGCACACTAAAAGACTTTTTTTTGTAATAGTTTTCTGTCTGCAAGAATGCTGACCTTTTATAAAGCTGACTACAATACCTGACTTTAACAGTCCTTGCAGTTCATTTCCATCTACTAATGCAGTACACTTAATTAGCAGAATGCAGTTTCAACCTGACTAGCAGAGATCTTGTAACATTCCATAGGTTCTATATCATTTATAGTTTCATAGGCAAGTACTAGGCTAGCTGTCCTTGCAGCAATGTTAAGCCTAGCCAGTTTCTGTTTTTTTTTGCTTGAAGTAACCTATCCCATTTGGTTATAGGTTGGCTTTACTCATCCCATGGTCGATAATTATAGATTACTGTAATGGGAATAACTGGGATCATACCATAGATAATTTGAAGGGACCCATGCATGAAATAAAGCATTTTGGAGTTGCCTTCATCCATTAGTAATACAGGGGGAGTCGTGGGGTAAAGTTTCTGTTTCCCATCCATAGATTAAAGCTGCACTTGAAAATGGACAGGGATATACTTTATCTGGATGGGAGTCTGTTCCACAGCAGTGGTATCCTCTGCAAGATATACTTGTCCCTCCAAACCATTCTGTGATGTTGCAGAAGATGTTTCGATCCCTGGACAGAGACATGATGCAGTTTGACTTGCTGATGTCCAGTAAATCCATCAACAGTGGGTCAGAGAATGCCTTGTATGCCAGACACAGGCCACCTCATAGCAGTCTGTAGCATACTGAGTATGGTAAGAAGATTTTGAGGTGGTTCATTTGTATCCTTTTGGTTAGGTATCTGTGGGTGTTGCAGTTGTTGCATGTGTCTGGAGAGATACATACCAAAGGGGGCATTTTATTCAATGATTGGCCAAATGAGGGATGAGTAAAGGTGGGGGGGGGGCAATGACATCCATAGATCTAGACACATTCACATTGTTTGTAGCTGTGCAATATTGAAGGACTTTTTTGCAATAATAGATGCATGTTGGTCAGAAGTTAGGACATTGTCCACAGAAGTTCCCAAACAACTGGGTCAGGTTTTGGGGGGAATTGTCATTGTGGTAGCTCCCTGGGGTAGATGACTTCCCAAAGGATACAGTAATGCATTTTTTTGCCATTTAGTTTCAGTCCATGATTTTGGCAGCATTTATTTGGGACAAACCTTGTTGTGGGGTGGCTAAGTCACTTTGGGATTCATTGTCTGTTCCTAGCTTATGGTTATCTGCAAACTTAGTCAGCCAGAACACTTTGGTGTTGGCTTTTACTTCAGAAAAGTAGATGTCAAACAGGAGAGGTCCCAGCAGACATCCCTTGGGGACTCAATTAGTGACTGATCTCTCTGTGGGTGTAACTTGTGCTATTTTGATTATCTGCGTCCTATTTGTGAGACATTTGGCAATTCATTGGAAGGCATAAGGGTTTATTCCCAGTTTATTAACTTTTCTACTAATGTCTCAGTATGGAATTGTATCAAAAGCTTTGGGCCGATTGAAGTATATGGTGTGTACCATTTTGCTTCCATCTATTGCTTAGGTATCCTTTTCAAAAAATCCAGCAGTTTGAGTAAGCCTGACCTGCCCTTGAAGAATCAATACTGAGTTGGGTCAAGTGTTTGGAGGTTCCATATGTCCTGATTGATTACTTCCATGATAAGTCTTTCTATGGCTTTGCATTTGAGGCTGGTCAGACTTTATTGGTCTGCAATTGCATGGGTCTATGGAAGGGTCCTCCCTCATGCAGGGGGATAACTGTAGTTGTACAAACCTATATGGTGGCTAAAGTGGAAAAATGTTGTTAGGGACGTTACTAAATCATGATTCATGGTATTTCAGATGCATCCAGGGATATTTTCAGGACCCATATATGCAGTATTTTTAGCTTTTGATAGCACTTTTAAGACTTGGTCTTGTGTGATAGCCAGAGTCGAGCCAATTTGTGTGTATATCTTGAGGGTACAGACTGAAGGAAAAGAAGGGTAAAGTTAGAGCTAAATTTATTGGCCAGTAGAAAGAAGAAAAAGAAGCTTCACTTTATTGTCAGCTTCAGTGTAGGTAACAGCATTCACAATTAGCTCAGCATATTGCTGCATTTTGCTTTAGAGATTACGAATATAAATAAAAATGCCTTGTGATTTTCTTTGGCTTGGGTAGCTATTTTAGCCTCAAACTTGGCTTTGGTGGATTTTATTAAGCTCCTGAATTGTTTGTTTATTTATGTTACAAGGGCTAGAACATTCTGGGAATTACTGTTCTTAGTTTTGGCTATAATTATTTTCCTTTTTTTATAAAGCTTGTTGATATTATGGTTTCAACTTGTAAGTTTGTTTCTAGAGTTTGTCCTGCATTTGTTCCTGCGTGGTAGAGCTGCATCTCCACAGCTGTTTACACACTGGTGTAGTGTGGTGGTTTACATTGCTGAATATTCAATGGATTTAACTGAGTTTGGTGAGGATTTGAAGTTTGCAGATGTATGACTTAGGACTAGGTAGTCTTGACTTAAAGAAATTTCTAAAGGCACTTTGGGTGGAAGGGATCTCTGGTTTCAGTTTTATTTCGAATGGGACTGCTTTATGGTCAGGCATAACAAGTAATTAAGATGCTCCCATGTTATTCCTCCTAGTGGGCACTCTAATTGTTCCAGGACATTTGTATTGACAAAGCCCAGGAATCTCTGTGCTTGTGCACTAGTAGTGGTGTAGGTTTCCCAGTTTATAGTTGGATAGTTTAGATCACATAGGAAAATGGTTTTGGATTTAACACTGAGTGATTCTGGTTCCTGTACTTAGGCATTGCAGCTTTCTTTTGTCATAGAAGGAGTTCTGTATCTAGGTAATGTATGGCATACAACCTTTCTGATGGTTACTTGGACATGAAGAAGCTCTAGTGCATCATGCTACTTTGCCAGCCTTGATGCGAGTCCTTTTGGATGTAGATTGATACACTTCTGCCTTTCTTCCCCTCCTGCACAGTAGCTTTTCTAAACATGTGGGAGGTTTTATATGACAGCTGGAGTGCTGTGCACTATTGTAAACCATGTGTCAGTCATTAAGCAGATGTCAGTGTCTTCCAGGGTGAGAAGGGCTTGTAGGGAGTGGAGTTTCTTTTTCAGTCTCCTAGCATTGATCAGTAGCACATTCAGATTTTCTTTTGCTTGTTTCATTATGTTGATAGGTTTATCAGCTTGGCATTGCCTAAAAAAAGACACTATGGAGGTGGACAGTGTTTTTGCCAATAATCAAATCCGTAGAAGGGACAGATGCAGCCCATCGATGGTGCACCAACATGTTCTGACCATCCTTTCCTCCCAGGCTGACAAATATTGGTCCCCCCTTGAATGACACCAAAAACTAAGCCAATCTTTGAAGTCAATTATTTTTTGCTCATATTGTGACATCATCCTTGGAGAAGGTAGAATAATGCACAATGCTAGGCTCATAACTGCCTTTGACACACAGTCTGAGAACTCCATCATGTTTCTCTTCATATAGTCCAGGGAAATACACCTCAAGTCATTGACAATGACATGAGTTATAACAGAGCCATACTGATATTTGTTCAAGGAGAGCATGCATGATCTGACGCATACTGGCACCAGACAATCAACTGATCATCACTGTTTCCTGGGTTAGCCTTGTAAGAAGCGCATCTGTATGTCTTATGGTGGCGTTATGTATAACAAAAATGTTTGGTTGGGTCAATGCCTCCATTTTGGGCTCAGCATCTGTGACTTTGGGACTCCTTGTGCTATGTGAGTAAGTTGGCTTAATGTGCTGAGTGTACTTTGTTTCTGTGTTGTGTTTTGGAGGTCTTTGAGGTTAAGGCAAGTTAATCTTCAGAACTTTAGCATATGATGGAGTATTTGTATGGTGATGGCCTTGGAGAGGTGTGATTTGTGGTGTACTGCCAAGAATTTTGGTGTTTGTAGATTTTTGCCTCTGAGGATGCTACATATGTACATCTCTCTCACACACTGTGTTACGCTGTTTGAGTAATAGATGGCCATCAGACAGCGTGACACAATTCTTACACTGCCTCAAGATACCCATCTCAGTCAGGCTAACTAGAAAAGTTAAGCGGAAGTGCTGGGCCATAATACCGATAGAAATGACACTGGGGCAGGGGTAACTAAATAATTGCTTGGAGTGTGGTTTTAGAATAATGTTTGGTAGACTTGCTACTGAGTATTTAAGTTTCAGTATAAAATAACTCTCCTGGAAGCTTTATTTTGCCACCAGCAAGAACCAGTAAACTAATTACAGTAAAAAAACTCAACTAATTTTATAGTAAAATCAGTGCAAGCAGTAACAGTACACTCAATATTAAGCAATTTTATTAAAAGTCTTTTTCCAGGTAAGTAGTTTTAAGGGGAGAGACTTAGCAAAATAATAGTTATGGGCTTATTGTCAACAGCCACTAAACAGGGAAAGAGAAGGAATTATGTTGTCGAGTTATCATAAGGGTCAGGCAGCAACAGATGTACTGGGTTTAAGAACACAGCTGCAACAGGCTGAGTTGGAGGGAAAAACAATTAGACCCTTAGCTCTGAGCTGTCTGCCCTGGGACTGCCCCAGTGTAAAGTCAAGTCCTGAACTAGCCTGACGCTCAGTACAGAATGAAACCAGGGCTGAATAACAACAGTTAGACCACTTAAACAGCAACAATGCAGTGCATCTATGTACTGGAATCACTTATATAGGCTTATAGACTGAAGCCAAAGCAGATACAGACTGTTAAAATGAATTTAAAAACAGATGAAGAAATGACAACACTTGTATGTCTTTCTTTGTCTAGTAGGACTATTACAATGTTTATTTAAATGTTTTTCAATAGTTTTATAGATGTATGCGAGTGTGCCTTGCTAGTACAGAATCAAACAGTGTGGCCTCTTTTTTTGGCACTTAAAGTATATGTGCAGTTGATCCCCTTCAGTTTATTTATTTATTTTTTGTTGTAGGCAACTCACTCTTATGCGAATTTTATATATATATATATATATATATATATATATATATATATATATATATATATACTGATGTAATAAAGCTTTCAAAGTCTTTTGGAATGGATTGACACAGCCACTTTTTCATTATAGTCGGCAACAACTTCTTGAACTTCACGGTTACTACAAACTCCTCTAAGATGAAGTACTGCATTGGCCTTACTCTACCCATCATAGATCAGACCGCCTGTTTTTGGTATAGATACCATCCAAATGGTATGGAAGTGATTGCTTCAAGCTTGGGGGGGGGGGGGGGGTTGTAGCATGGAATAGTACAAGAGATCCATATGTGTGTGTAAACAATATATGTGTAACGAGTGATGAATGTCAATAGTCTTGGTAAATAGCTTGTAAGTAAAGCAGTATTTCTTTAATTGCAGTAAGAGTTTTGCTGGTTGGACCTGTTGCTTTAAGACTGGATATTTCCCTGGCTGTATTAGTAGGAGCTGTTTCTTAATGATTTGTTGGATATCATTTAAAAAACAAAAATAGGGCCGAGGACAGTGGTGCAGTAAATAGCATGGCCACCTCACACCAAGAGGTTGCCTGGTTTGATTCTCAGCAAGGATGTCTTCCGTGTGTAGTCTGCATGTCCTCCCTATGTATGCATGGGTTTCCTGCCACATTCCAAAGGCATGCAGTAGGTGAATTGGACACTCGAAATTGGCCATAGCTGTGAGTGTATGTGCAAGTGTGTAGTGTGGAAGAACTACAGCAGCATGGCTAACCAGCTGCTGGTGCAAACCTTGGCTCTAGATGATTGTCGCTGTTGAATTGACACCTCAACCACATGTATAAAAATAGGAAAGGGGGTTGTGGATGGATGAATGGAAGGACCAAGCAGAAACCATTTGCCTTTTGTACAAAGGGACTGGGAGTCCAGGGCAGTGGCTCTTGGATAGAGAATCAACTACAGTGAAGAAAGGCCTTGGAGGAAAAGATATCTATCACTCTTGCTTGAGGAATCCGGTGAGATACTACCAGGCACTGTTTCCCCAGGAGTATAGGACCAAAGCAAGATATTTGCTGTACATTCAGTCAGACTATAAGATGGTGGTGGTGGTTTGCAAAAACATGTCTTATTTATGGCTAGTTAGCTAATAAACTGCACAATTGGTGGGGTCAGCTGTATTAATATTCTACTATATATATATATATATATATATATATATATATATATATATATATATATAAAATATATCTCTATGGGTCTAGGACTGTTGACTGAAAGCTCGTTTCACCGAAACCAAAATGGACGAGCACACTTACACAAAAGTGCATTTTCCCAGAAAATGCTCTCTCGCTAAAGTGAGCTCAAAAAAAAAAAAAAAAAACATGACAGAATAGCTGTTGCTGATATTGTGGTACTGTAGAGATAAGGGAATATTCCCTTTTCCTCACTGTAGTGCGATCTCAGAGCGAGAATATAAAAGTGGGGTGTGGGGGGCACAGCCTCCCACATGGGGGGGTGCAGGGAGGCTTGCTCCCCTGCATAAACGTGCTGTTTTTTTTTTCTTTTTAAATGTTGTTATTTTTTGCAGACTTTCGCAAAAGTGCTTTTTCGGTGAAAAAACACTTTGGCGTAAGTGTGCTCGACAGTTTCAGTTTTGCTGAAATGTGTCATTGGTAATTAGTCCTAGATCCATATATATATATATATATATATATATATAGATATATATAGATAGATATGTATATAAATAAACATATATAGATATGGATATACACACACACACACACACACACACACACACACACACACACACACACACACACACACACACACACACACACACATGTGTGTGTGTGTGGAAAAAAATTCCAGAACATGTGGCTTTTTTACTGTATTAATGAGTAGAAAAATCAGCAATCAGTAAATCAACTTGCAGAAAAAATGAGAATCGCATCGACTTCTGCTTCTTGACAGTTCATTAAACTGAACACTTAAAATATTGCTATTCCACCTGTAGAAAAAGAACCAAACACTGTCATTTTCTCTTAGGCAAATTAAAAAAAATTGTAACATTAACACCAGACTTTCTTTGTCTGAATAGTGATAAAGTTAGGGAAAGAGTTTTCCATAAAATAATGTATACAGTTGGGGTTAGGGATAGGGGCAGGGTTAGGACTTGAGTTAGCATAGATGACTAAGGCAGTGCAGGGGAGCCCCCCAACCCTGAACATTACTTTATGGAAAACCTTTTTCCTAACGGTGCCACTGTACTGGACACTCGGACACACAAATCATACATAACACACATGCACTACACTAAAGCTATCCCTTTACCTAGCCTGCCTATCCTACAAATTCTCTCTCTCTCTCACACACACACACACACACACACACACACACACACACACACACACACACACACTCCTATCCAAATGCCGAAACATTTGGAACACACAAAACTTTGAGGATAAACACACACACACTCTTACCAGATACACACCCTACACAAATCCAAGCCATACTCTGATGTTTGATTAACTTAGAACTCAAAAAAAAAAGCATTGTCGAGAAAAAACTCATCACTTAACTTTGTTGGTAAAAGCATCAAGCGACAAAGTTAACTGCTCTCACATAAATAGTGTCACTTATGTTTGACCATCTGTATAATGGACGGTTGTTTTGTGGACACATTTTGGCTGACAAAACAGCTTTCTGACAATTGTCCAAGATCTCTATAGTATGAGGGTTGGAGAATATGCCCTTACCATGGCATTGTGCATTTTAATAGTTGGAATATATAATTAGCATGGGAGCTTGCTCCCCTGCAAAAAAAAAAATTGTTTTGTAGTTGCATATTTCAAAGTTTTATCTCTGAGAATAAGCAGTTGCATGTTCATAGATAAGTAATAGGCTATATGCCCTTGAGGACATTTTAAGCCCAACCAGTTTCCTTTTGCCCTAAATAACCTATTCCATTCGGTTATAGATTGGCCTTATCCATCCTATGGTCAGTAATTATATATTGCCCCTAATAAGAATAACTGAGATCGTACTATAGATAATTTGAGGGAACCCATGCATGGGATAAAGCATTTAAGAGCTACCTATGTCCATTAGTAGTACAGGAAACAGTCCTGGGGTAGATTTTTTTTGTTTCATAACCACAGATCTGAGTTGTGCTTGAAAATGTACAGGGATGAACTTTGTTTTGTGTGTAAGAGAAGTCTGTTCCACAGCAGCGGTATCCTCTGCAAAATATACCTGTCCCTCCAAACTGTTCTGTTGACGCCACAGAAGAGGTATAGATCCATAGACAGAATATATCTGATGCCCTTTGACTTGCTGATTTTGCAGTAAATCCATCAGTAATAGGTCAGGTCTGAGGATGCCATGTATGGCAGACACAGGTCATCACTTAGTAGTCTGTAGGATATCCCTTATAGTGACAAGGCTTTGAGTTGGTCCATGTAGGACATGCTGTTTGGGTCTTGCATCTTTTTAGTAATAGGATCATAGGAAGTTACTGGCTATTGGCCTTGAGGCCCTTACAAGCCTAGCCAAGAATTTAGCCCATGTTCCGACAAGTCAACACCCAATACCCCTGTCTAGCAGGGACACAGGTGGAATCCCAGGGATGTATTTTCTGTTCCTCATCCAGTTATCCATGAGTATGAGTCTATTCCATAGAAGGGATCGTGCATGCTGCTTACTCGAGTGGAACTGGACTTGTAGATATGCAGCAGTCCTATCAAGGCGGGGTCCGAGATTGCTTTATATGCCAGACAAAGGTCACCTCTGAGGAGTCTGTAGGAGACTGAATAGAGGGACAGGGCCTTTAGCCAATCTGTGTAGGGTAGATGTTTGAGGCCCTGGATTCTCCTGCTGCATGTGCTTTGTGAAGTGCATGCCGAAAGGTGCATTGTACTCAATAATGGGTCTTATAAATGAAGAATACATAGATGTTATGACCACCTTGTTCCTGGATGAGATGCCCTTACTAATAAGGTGGGCCTTGTAGAAAGATCTCCGTACAACAGAGACAATATGGTGGTCAAAAGTCAGTTTGCTATCAACCTGGGTGCCCAAGTCCCTCATGACTGATCGCATGCTTAGGACCTTTTTATTATTGTGATAATTTGTGGGGACGTCACTCTCCCCAAAGGGATGATGATGCATTTTTTGGCATTGAGTTTGAAGCCATGTTTCTGGCACCAGTCATATGTTTTGGTGAGACACTCTTGGAGGATGTCCACATCACTAGGGAAACTGATGACAGCATCCAGCTTACAGTTATCTGCAAACTTGGTCAGCCATAGCCCACTGGATTTAGCCTGCACCTCAGAAATGTATATTCCAAAGAACAAGGGCCCAAAGACTGATCCCTGGGGTACACCACTCGTTACAGGTCAACTGCTTGAGGTGACTTCCCCTATTTTGACTATGTGGGTTCTGTCCAGTTTGCTACCCATCTGGTACCATATGGATTGACACATAATTGAGAGAGTTTATCTATTATACTAGAGTGGGGAATAGTATCGAAGACTTTGGCCAGGTCAAGGTAGGCAGTCTGCACTGCCTTCCCCTCGTCCTTGGTGACTGTCTCAAAGAAGTCAATCAAATTTAGCAGGCATGACCTCCTCTTGATGAAACCAAACTGTGTGGGATCAAGTGTTTGGAGGTTGCCAATGTCCTTGTTAATGAGGTCCATTGTAATCCACTCCATGGCCTTGCAGATCGGGCTAGTAATTTCCTGGATTGGTGGATGCTCCACCTTTGTGCAGATGGATGACAGTGGCTGTCCTCCACTTGGCTGGGATGAAGCCAATACTCAGGCTTTGGTCGAATAGGGTGCCTAATGGTGCTGCAAGTTCCTGTCTGAGTTCATGTAAGATGCAGCCTGGGGTGTTAGCTGGTCCTATGGAGGCTGTGTTTTTTGCCTTTGAGAGGGCAGTGATGACTTGTTCTCTAGAGATAAGGGGAGGGTGCAGGTGCTGGGGATGTCCAGATTTACTGATTGGAGGGGAGGGGTGAAGTTTTCACTGAACCTGTCTGCCAGCAGGTTGGCTATATCTGTGGCATTTGTGTATGTTGTGTCCTTGACCACCAGTTCAGAGCAGATCTGGGTGCTTCCCTTGAGTTTGCGGACATATGCGAAGAAAGCCTTGTGATTGTTTTTAGTAGATGTGGCCAGTTTAGACTCAAAGTTTGATTTGGAGGATATTAGTAGTGCTCTTATTTGCTTGTTCAGACTAAGGCCGATGCCAGGGCACCTTTATGGGCTAGGCTTGTGAAGGCTCTAGGGCCATTAGCCTAGTACACACCTATGAAACTATGAATTGGGCACATGCTCCTTCTTGGTCCTGGACAACAGTTTCTTTCTTTTATTATAGAGTTTATTTATTGCAGATGTCCACCAGACAGGTGTTTACTCTTCCTTGAGGAGAAGGATTTTGTCTTGTCGGGTATTCCTGATTCCATGCAGCTATATAAATGCTCATATTGGTATAGGTTTGGGCATATGTGCCAGTTCCTGTGGTGGGGGAGGGAGCTGTGAAGCTGTTTATACCTTCCCTTAGGAGGTTGTAATCCACTTTTGAGAAGTTTTTTTGTTTGACCCTATATAGGGGGTGGTCAGGGGAGATGGTGACTTCAAAAGTGACTGCTTTGTGGTCAGATCTTACCAGGGAGGATGACACTGTAGAGATACTGCAGTGGTTGCTCATGTTGGTTAATACCAAGTGCAAGATATTTTCTCTTGTGGGGGTGTCAACCAGCTGGTCCAAAGCATTTGCATTGACAAAATCAAGGAAACTCTGGGCATTTGTGTTTTGGCATGAGTAGTTCTTCCAATCTATGTTTGGATAGTTAAAGTCGCCCAGGGTCAGATTAAAGGGTTGAATCTTGATAGATTCGAAAAGTAAGGTATCTCTGTGGTAATTCCAATTATTGCAATTCACCTTTTATTTTTTCCAGTTATTTCGTGTTGACATTAACATTGCCGATGTCTAGGTATTTAGACCTTTTTAAGTATACCCATGTATAGATATGTTTTGACTATTGGGACTCTCCAGTAAATGTATGATATTTATTGGAGATCTTTGTCCTGCTCTCCCTGGGCCGCCAGTGAAAATGGGCTTTGCTCACTCTTATTTTCCTGGTCAACAAATTCAGTAAATTAATAAATAAACTTGTTCACTTCTGATACCATGTAAATAAATGTTTTCATAATGGTCACAAATGGCACAGGCACTGTGAATTTCTTCATAACACCCCCATGAAGTCTTTACTTGCAACTGCCTACTATAGAAGTAGAGATCACATGACATGAATTCTTAAAATTCTGTTGCCTTTCTTTTAATGTGATAGTGGCATATGCAACAGGCTGCGTTTTCCTATTTCCCCATGTGTGTGTGTGTGTGTATGTCTTACTCCTTAAGTATGTATTTAGTTTTGGTCAGTTAGCATTGCTGCATCACAACTTGGTTTTCAGGTCATTTATCAGCTTAAGAACCATCCTGGGTTTAGTCTGAATGTCCTCTGTGTTCAAGCAGTTTTTGCCTTATGCTCTGGCTTTTTTTCACATTTCAAACAGATGCCACGGACCTGTTGATCAGTTAGTGAGACTTTAGGTTGCCCCTAGGTGTGCTTGCCATGCTTGAGTCAGAGTACATGTGGATGTTATAATAGTCCAGTATTAGTGTTGTGTTTTCTGCCCACCGAGTGCCAGTGTTGGTTCCATCTTCCTCACTGCCACTCATACTTCTAATTCAGTCATAGCTTTAGCTACTATAAACATAGATTTTCATTTGCATTTTGGTATGTATAAACTTCATTCTCAGCTTCATTTGTGCAGAGTTTTGTTTGTATAGCAGCTTCCTATCCAAGCAGTAATTTCCTGAAATACAATGTATAGAACAAGACCATTTTTTCAGACTTTTTTTTGGGTTTGGATGCAGCTTGGAAGAGTTATTGGTGGTTTTATTATTTTTTTAATTGTTTACTTATTGCAGATCAGTATGTATGTATACCTTTAAAAAGCTTCCCATGGGCTTGCACGTGTGTATAAATACTGAGCATGTGCGAACGTGAACAACATTTTGTAGTAAGCTGTTGAGATGTAAGCATGCATGTCTGTGTAGTCTGTCAGTTAATCAGTTTGTTTATGTTTTGTACTGCTGCTATCCATCCTGATGTGTTTCTGTGTAATAAAGCACATAAAAGAACTACCCTGTCTGTTTGTCTTCAATAGTAAACCAAGACGAGCGACATGGTGTCGGAATGGGATCCAGATTCAAGACCAGAAGGCACTTAGTTAATGGTGGAGGAATATAGAGGAATGGATCATCCCTACTGCACGTATAAATTGCAAAGGCAGGTCAGAAATGAATTTCACGTATCAAAACTTGCTTAAATGATTTCTTTCTCCAGGAATATAAAACGAAGCACTCAGAACTAATTTTAGTTAACCAAAATTCTAAAACTGCGACATATTGATGAAAATATTCAAAATAGTTACGAAAATGATTGAAACAAAGTACGAATTGCATAAAATGTATAAAGTAAAGAAAATGACCACATTTTTTCGCTATGAGCTATTTTTTTGCATTAATTAAAGCTATTCCAGATATCTGAAGTATACAGTGTTTGCAAGTTTGTGCGGTATTACTGTACAGTTATATTTTGCAAAATAAAGCCATTTCAAGCATATTTCGCAAGGTACAGTATTTCAAAGAGTTTATTGTGCATTTGAATGTTATTACAAGTACTAGCTTTGTCTGCATGTTCGTATATAATTACAAGGGACATATTTTCATTGCGTCTGGGCGTACTTGGCATGGCTGAAAGATTTCAAAAACTAGATCCTCTTGTCTTTGATAATAATACTGCAGAAAATTGGAGAGTGTTTGAGCAAGAGTATGACATTTTCATATAAGCTGCATTTTCTGATAAAAATGACCATACAAAGGCATTTATTCTGATCAATTTAGCTGGTTCAGAAGCCATAGAAAGAATGTGTTCATTTGTGTATGCACCTGCTGTGTTTGCAGGAGAGGCTAAATCATGGCAAGACCACAAGTACTTAAAATGTAAATTTAGAGAGATGTGTAACCCCAAAAAGAATATTACAATGGAAAGGCACTTATTTTACACAAGAGATCAAATGCCTGGTGAAACTTTTGCAGGATATATTTTATATATATATATATATGTGTGTGTGTGTGTGTATGTGTGTATATATATATATATATATATATATGTGTGTGTGTGTGTGTGTGTGTGTGTATATATATATATGTGTGTGTGTGTGTATATATATATATATATATATATATATATATATATATATATATATATATATATATATATACATATATACATATATATATATATATATACATATATACACATACACACACACACACACATCTGGAACCTTTCTTTCCAGGCCTCCACTGAAAATAGGCTGTGTCCTACTCGTGACTTTTCCTGTCCAACAAATGTTAAATAAAATAAATAAATATATAACTGACTTGAGAAATAGAGCTAAAATGTGCAGATTTGGTGATTTAAGGGATGAGTTGATAAAAGACAGACTTGTGTGTGGTATTAAAGATGATGCTGTGAGAAAGATTAGCTTTGTGACAGTGATTTAACTTTGAATAAGGCCATTGAGATTTGTCAGATGTATGAGCTCACGGAAAAGCAATGTGCTTGCAAATGAGAAATGTATGCTCTCATTATCTTCTAAAGCTTATGTTGGTAGTATGCAGCACATGGTTAAAAGAAATGGGCAACAGCACATGACTATAACTGTAAACCCTGCAACACTCACTGGTAAACCCTGTAGATTTCTAGCAAATTCCAGAGTGCGCACAGTCTCAACAAACACAAAGCATGTTCCCTCACCTAAACTCATAGTGAGCTGTCATAATTTTTATGGTAATCATGTGTCTGAAAGAGAAAAGTGCTTAGTCTTTGGTCAGCAATGCCACAGATGTAAAAAGTGGAATAATTTTCAAAGATTTGTTAAATCAAAAGAGGCTTATTCTTTTATCAAAAGAGAACATTCAGAGAGACACGTTGATCATTTAGATAGCTGTGACCCTACTTTTTATGTTGATGGAGTGTCTCTGCTTAATGAAACAGTTAGTGCAGTGGACTAATGGGCAAAGAATGAAGTATTTTGTGCTGTTCGGATAAATGGAAGACCTACACAGCTCAAAGTTGACACAGGTTCAAAGTGCAATATTATGTCAGCAGAAACATTTGCTAGAGTATGAAAGTTGACACAGGTTCAAAGTGCAGTATTATGTCAGCAGAAACATTTGCTAGAGTGCGTGCTGGTGAGAAGCTTGATTTGGAAAAGTGTGCGAAGCTTGTTGCTTATGGTGGTGAAGAAATTCAAACCGAAGGTTCACTGGTGCTTTCATGTTACTCTGCTGGGAACAGCTATGACTAGCAATTTTATGTGGTCAAAAGCCACGTACAGTCATTATTAGGCCTCAGAGATGGTTTGAAAATGAGACTACTTTCATTTAATAAGGAAGTGCACCATGTAAGCTTGAAAGACCACTATTCTAATTTCACCCAGTCTGTTTTTTCTACCTATGCTGATCTTTTCGAAAACAAACTAGGTAAACTCCCAGTTGTGTACTCCATAAAGTCAGACCCTGAAGTCAGCCCAGTTGTCAGACCAGCCCGGAATGTTCCAGTAGCTATGCAGAGCAGAGTCAAGTCTGAGCTAGATAAAAATGGTGCAACAAGGTGTAATTTGTCCAGCTGAAGAACCAACTGAATGGGTATCTTCCATGATCGGGGCTCATAAGGAAAGCTCAGATGATATTAGAATGCGCATTGATCCAAGAGATTTGAAAAAAGCACTGAAAAGACCTCATCATCCAATGCTTACAGTCAGTTGCTGCTCTTGTGCCAAATGTTTTTCTGTCTTAGATGCAGAGAATTCATTTTGGCAAATTTTGCTTGACAGAAAATCTTCATTGCTAACCACTTTCAGTACTCCTTTTGCCGGGTACAGATTTTTGAGAATGCCATTTAGGATAAATTCTGCCAGTGAAGTCTTCCGGTGTGCAGTGGCGCAGATTTTTTCTGGGTATCCATGTGCTACTATAGTAGATGATATTCTAGTAGGAGGTAATGGTGAAGCCGAATATGACAGAAACCTCAAGAAAGTTCTTGAAAGAGCATGTGAAGTGACTCTTAAGCTGAATCCTCAGAAGTGCAAATTCAGGCTAAGAGAAGTTGCTTTGTTCTTATGTTGGTCATTTATTAGCAAGTTCAGGCTTATGACCAGATTCTTCCAAGCAAACAGCATTTCTTGAGATGCCAGCTCCAGATAATGTTCAAGCCCCCCACAACGTTTTCTTGGCATGGTTAATTACCTAGGCAAGTTCATTCCAGACATGAGGCAACTTTCAGCACTGCTTAGCGAGCTGACATGTAAAGATGTATCCTGGTCATAGTTAGAAAAACACCAGAGAGCATTTGATGTCCTGAAACGGAGAATTGCCAGTCCACCAACTCTCAGATACTATGATGTTCACAAACCAGAAAATCTTCCTTTTGATGCTTCAAAAATTGGTCTTGGTGCAGTCATTCTTCAAGAGGGTAGACCAGTAGCCTATGCGTCCAGAACTCTAACCCAGTCTGATATGCAGTATGCTCAGATAGAGAAAGAACTCTTGGCAATTGTGTTTGCATGTTTGAGGGTCCATGATTATATTTATAGTAGACTTTGTGACACCCCTGCCCTGGCCCAGTAATCAAGGAGCCTCAATCCTCACCACTAACACCAGTGAGGGACGTGCACATTGGGATGATAAGTACACACACAGTAAAGTACAATTGCCCTTAAGAGCACACAAAGATCACAGTCAGCCTGGGGCTGGTTTCTCTCTCTCTCTCTCTCTCCAGATCCCCAATAAGACTCCCCACTGGCACAGCTATAGGTTTAAGATCTCAGCTGAGTAATCACGCCAAAACCTCCAGCACTCTTTCTGTCCAACTAGTGCTTTGTGTCCCTGCCCAAGTAGGTGACACACACATACATTTTGAAATTTGATTTCTATACAAACAGACACTCCTGGGGAAGGTTGGCACAGGTTTACTAGCTATGCCCCCTTCTCTCCAAACTATAAGTTAGTACCAACTGTCACCAACCACCGTTTATCAGCTACTATAAGGCCCTTCCCAAAGGGTGACCAATTGTACTTTGTAATGTTACTGTTATCCAAATGGTAAGTGTGTCCAAGACTAAGGCTATTTAGTAGTGGCCTATACAGTGTCACCAAATTAATATGCAAGTGCATACTCCAAGAGCTTAAATAACAAACCAGCCACAATTAAAATGTTTAAATATATTTAATAATAAAAGCACCAGACAATACTCAATAACTCAACACAGTGACAACAGAGTTCAGAATCACAGGAAATTCTTTAAAACAACATTGCAGGACAGTCTCACATAAATACAGAAAAACATCTAAACAATTATTTGCTGTATTCCTATCTATAGCTAAAATATACTATGCCCTAAATTACTTACTTACAGAGCCAGGCAAATATAGATGAGAAGTGCTGATGAGAGGATGTTTTTAGGGCCAAAGCCAAATACAAAATGCACAGACTCACTGTCTGAGATAGTTATTATATTACTATCAAACATTTCTGCTGTTATCTCAGATTACATTATTCTTGTCACCTCTGCCTTTAGTTTTCAGAAACTTAAACGTTAGCACCCCTGTGTCAAAAATACTTATCTGTTAGAAGCTTGCCTGGAACTGAAAGTCGTAAAACAGTTGCATGCTTTTACCTTTGAAACCTGTAATTATTTCAGTTTCCAGACAATGGAAAGAATTTCTAGCTGTGGTACACACAATTGTAAAACTCTGCTTGTCAACTTATTTTCTTAGAGTTTTGCAAGTTAACTCTGTTCTTTTCCAGTAGGATACACTGTAGTTACATTCTTGAAGCTCAACACATAACATAAATTTTTCTTACATTTATAGGACAAGCATACAAATCATATTACTATTCACAAATGACAGAATTATTTGCAAAATTCTTGCTAGCTGGGCTGGCAGCCTTCACAGACCTATCCAGATCGAAACATATCACCAACCTCTAGTCAGTATTTTGAAACAGCCTATGCATACAGCTTCAGCTAGATTGCAATGCATGATATTGAAATTGCAAAAGTGTAATTTCAGTCTTGTCTACACAAAAGGTAAACTTTATCGTCCTGTTAATTTATCCATATCGCCCAGAAATACCACTGAACAGCATGAAAATGAGAAACTTGATTTTAAAGTTATGGAAGTGAGAAATTTTTCTTCAACAGGTCTTGTTTGCAGTTAAAAGCATTCTCTAGAGTCTCCTTGATCCTTATCTGTTTTAAACATTTCTGCAGTTTTTTTTCTACCCAAGTAGTGTTGGTAGTGTAGCATTGTCCATATTTAGGCTTGTGTTTTGGGCCTAGTTATTTGTTAGTAGAGGCTGTGTGTCTGAGCACATGTTTAAGTGCATTATAGTTTAGCCAAAGCCAGTATAGCATTTCAGTGAGAGTGAATTGTTTATGGTCATTGGCTGATTGGGGTTACCTGGACTATGGCTTGGAGTAAGCACTTCATTGCTTCTTTCAAGCTTTTTTTTAAAGTTCTTTCAGGTTTCAACTTTATTACTTAAGAAGTTAACTTGTGAGTGTTTCTGCCATTTCACATTGAGCTAATCGGAGGAAGGGCTTTGAGCCAACTAATCTGTGATATATAACATTAAGTATCCTGTTTTTTGCTTATTTTTGAGTTACTTATAGCACTTTTATTGTCTGCATATACTTTTCTAGCTGGTTTCACTGTGTTGTGAGGTATTAACTAGAAATGTTCTACAATTGCTAAGCATCTGGTTGAGTTTGTTTATTCTGATTTTTGTTTCCCACCCTCTCTCCCTATTGGTATCCTGTTTTTATACTTGGCGGCTTTGCAGTTGCATGCCCCTACTGTAAATTTGATCTGGGACACTCCTCCCAGTCTAGTGTCATTACCTCATTCTACCTAATCCAGGGAGAACATTTGTGAAGGCCCACCCAGTTATTTTCTGCTCCTCCTTTCCCCTTTCCACTTTACAAAAAAAATAAAACATTTCTAAGCTTGTTTCCTGCCTTTCCTGTAAGTCATCTAGTCCAGATACAGATTTGCTGTATCCAGGACTGTTTATAAGCTTCTGAGCCCCCAAGACCTTCCGTGTTGGAGGGAAGCCTTCTAGCTTAATTTTGTTTCGTAGAACTAGCCAGTTTTGTAGTTTCAGCACTCAAATCTGTTTCTTTGAGCTCAGCACTTGTTCAAAACTCATTGTAAGCACTAAATAAGCTACAAATTGCTACAGCACTCAGATTTCCTCACTTGTCTAGAGGAAAACAGTTTTAGTACTTAATAAATAAGCACCTATCCCGGCATGTCTAAGGGTCAGCTCCTGGTGTTTTCTCCTGTCTACCTGATGAATCTAGGCATCTTGGGGCAATGCAGCTATTGCCTCATGTACACAGATAACTCTCTCCTCCTACCACCCAACACTACAACCTGTAAGAGATGCACTTATATAGCCAAACTGGAAGCAAAGCTCTCCTCACCTAAGATTGGACTAGACAGTCAAGAGGAGAAGGTAAACACTTGCACCACACCACACTCATCACATAGTCCCTCAAAACCTACACCACCCAAACACACACACACCTACATTAGCGGAGGCTCTCAAAAAAATCTACCCAAGCAACAGGGACCTCCAAAGCAGAAACGCAAGCAGTCTCCACCCCCCCAACACAATCAAAATGACACATGGCCCACAAACTCAGTGTGCCACTCAACCACAGCCTATAAGGCATAACAACATACTCAACACTCTAGTCATAGGTGACTCTATAGTCAGGCACATTGATGTCCCACTCACCAGCCTAAACAAGGAGAAAGTTACTGTCATGTGCCAGGATCCGCCACATAACGCATGCACTCAGGTCACTGCACAAGTGCAAATCTGACTCTGTCATTGTCCATGTTGGTGTGAATGTCCTGAGACGTACCTCGCTGGACTACATGAAAAGAGACATGGAGGAGCTGTCCGATCTTGTAGCCCATGCAGGTATGACCCTAGCCCTGAGTAGCATCCTGCCATCACCCAGAATGATACCACAGCACAAGGACAAAATTATTGACTTCAGCAATTGGCTAAGCTTCTGGTGTCATTCTAAGAGGATCCAGTATCTGTCTGCCTGGGATGACATAATCAGCAAACCACGATGCCTTGCCAGAGATGGCCTGCACCTGTCGCCTTTGGGATTCCGGATACTGGCTAAGGCTCTTGCCACCCCTATAGTGCCTTTTTTAGTCAAGATTCAAATGACAAATTCACCACCGCAACAGGTAAAAGCAAGCAAAATCTGACGGTAATGCTACTTAATGCTAGAAGTCTAAATCTCAAAATGCACTCACTCTAGGCACTCCTTAAAATGGAGAACATCGACCTCTGTGCAGTGACAGACACCTGGTTCAAGGCTCCAGAGAGCACCCCTGCATTACCAGTCTATAATTCATACCACTCCTTTCGGCCACCTAACCTGGACCGAAGCACTAAAGGCAGAGGCGTTTCCATATTCATTAAGGATATCCACACCTCCAGGCTAGTTGCTTAGCATAATGCATCCAGGATTATCCAAGTGCAGCTAACTCTGGGCAAGACCGCAATCCAAATTGTAGCTTGCTACAGATCCCCCACCATGCCTCAGGATTCCCACTCCTCATTTCTTGATACACTGGAAAATATTAGGGTACAACCTAACACTCTAATAATGGGCGATTTCAACTACCCCCACCATTGACTGGAAAAACTACTCATATACCAACTCTTCTGCTCAACGTTTTCTGGAATTCATAAATTCAAATGCCTTGGATCAACTTATCCGCACCCCCACCAGGGGCAGCAATGTCCTAGACCTGGTTATTACAAACATGGACAACCGGTGTTCCACACCAAAGGTCAATTCCACGTTGGTCAGAGCCGATCACAAGCAAATCACCCTAGACATCCACATCCCACCCCCACTCCCCATTAGGGAAACCACCGTAAAAAATTTCTCCAAAGCCAACTTCACGCTTCTTAAGACAGAAGTGGCAAACTTCACAACACCCATGCTGACAGACAATAGAAGTATGACTTGTTGAATCATGTACAAATGCACTTTATGAGCACTTACACGAGTACATGGATCATGCAATCCCTAACAGAACTAAGATGCTATCCTCCAAAAAATGGAAGCCAATCTGGTGGTCCCCTGCCATAAACTCTACAACAGAAGAAAGAAACTGTTGCAAAAAAGAGGAAAATCCCATGATTGGAGAAACTCCGTGGTCAGCCTCAGTAAGAAGCTGAGATCCCTCATAAAATCCTCCAAAGCTAGTTACAAAAACAAAATCGCCACTGATTCTAAAGACAACCACAAAGCATTATATAGCTATGTCAAGAATCTCAATGGCAACACTCAGATCTGCTCTGAGTTACAGCACAATGGCACTAAATATACAGAACCAACTGATATTGCCAACGTCCTGGCAGATAGGTTCAATGCTAACTTTACTCCTCTCTTACCCCCTAAAGGGCCCATCTCTATACTGGAAGAATGCAAAGTTCCTGTAATCACGGCTGCACAGGTGAAAAAAAAACACTCTCCAAAGCCAAGAACACAGCATCCATGGGACCTGACAACATCTCAGGCTGCGTTCTACATGAACTACAGAACGAACTGGCACCCCACCTAAGTACCATGTTCTATCATAGCCACACTTAGGCTTTGTGCTCACTGAATGGTGCACAGCAACGGTTATCCCACTCCACATAGGGGGAGCCACCACGGACCCTGGGAACTACCACGCCATTAGCCTGACGAGTCTGGTCTGCAAGGCTATGGAACGTATCATCATGGAACTTATAAACATTGACATTGGTAATTTCCAAACTCTGGACCCTACCCAGTTCGGGTTTGTAAAAGGCAGCTCATGTCTCCTATACCTGATAGACTTCTTTGATGTGGACCAAAGCCGTAGATGAGGCTAAGGTGGTTCACACAGCCTATCTAGATCTCGCCAAGGCTTTTGACTCCATCCCCCACTCTGGAATTATAGATAAACTCACTAAACTAGGTATAAATCCCTATGTCACAAGATGGGTTGTCGACTGGCTCACTGACAAAACCCACACTGTGAAAGTAGCAGACTCTAAATCCAGCTTCAGACCAGTGACAAGTGGAATACACATGGTTCAGTCCTAGGTCCTCTCCTATTTGGTATCTACTTCTCTGAAGTACAGGGTAACACAAACGGTCTTTGGCCAACAAAGTTTGCAGATGACTGCAAACTAGGAGCCATAATCAAAACTCCTAAAGATGTGGACATCCTACAAAAGGGCATCACTGAGACAGATGCCTGGTGTCAAAGACATGGTCTCAAGTTCAATGACAAAAAGTGCATTGTCATCCCTTCTGGTAAAAACACTGTACCCATGAACTACCATATAGGCGGTAGTCTACTTAACACCGAAAGTATGATTGGAGACCTTGGGACACAGGTGGACAGTAGTCTCTCCTTTGATAATCACATCCCCACAGTAGTCAGGAAATACTTCTACATGGCACACTTCATCACAAAAGGTTTCTCATCCAGGAAAAAAGAGGTCATTGTTCCCCTCTACTCATCAATCATTAGACCCATTATAGAGTACAACGCCCCTTTTGGTATGTATCTCACAAGACATCTACAATAACTGGAAAGGCCACAGAAATACCTCACAAAGAGGATTACCAGCCTCAAACCGATACCCTACGCAGACCATCTCAAAAAATTCCAGCTTTACTCTGTCGCATATCTCCTACTCAGAGGCGATTTCTCCGTAACATTCAAAGCTATGTCAAACCAGAGCTGTTGGACATGCTCCACTTAAAGAAATCCCAATTCCTCTGAGCTACATGCTCTAGGGTCCTAAACCTTGTCACCAGAATAAACAAAACATGCTGGAGAGATAGATTCCTGTCCCAGAGACTTCCCATACTCTGGAACAAACTACCTATCTATATCAAACAAAGCTCCTCATTAGCACTCTTCAAGAAAAATCTTGATGATTGGATGAGAGATAGGAAATTCACCCCAGGGATCACGTCTGTGGCTCTGCTTGACAGGTGCACAGGAAAATTATTTTCTTGGGTGGCAAAAGCCAAGGTACTGTTTGGCCAGGCTTATATAGGCCCTACGGCCAATAGTCTAGTACCTACCTATGATCAGCTTAGAAGTCATACAGCCTCAGATTCTTTTCTTCAGAAGCTCAGCCACTTAATCTGTCGAGGATGGCTGTCAAAGCAATCATTTACCAATACACCTGCAACCATATTTATCTTACAGAGATGAGATTTTGTTTGTCAATGGTATCCATCATGAAAGGTCCAAAAGTGATTGTTCCAAAGCCCTTGGAACTAGAGTATATTACTATTTTGCATCATGGTCACCCAGGAACTAATTCTACCAAAAGATGAATTAGTATTTTGGCCTTCTATGTCAAGGGACAAGAGAGAGAGAGATAGTACTTTCATCTTGTTTTGTTTGTAATAGTACTAAGCCACATTAACAGAAAGAACCACTTCACCTAAACCAGATTCCTGAACTACCTTGGTCAACAGTAGCTACAGACATTTTTGAATGGAATGGTCAGCATTACTTGGTGTTAGTAGACGCTTATTCAAATTGGTTAGAGATTGACCTACTTCCTAGTATAGTGTCCAGTACTGTCATTACTAAGATGAAGTGCCATTTTACAGTCCATGGTAGTCCACGCAAAGTTATTTCTGACAATGGTACCCAGTTTACAAGCCACCAGTTCAAAAGATTTGCTGATGAGTGGGACTTTATTCATGTTATGAGTAGCCCCGAGTACCCACAGTCCAATGGTTTGGCAGAATGTGCAGTTTAAAGTACGAAACAATTACTAGAGAAGTCAAAATGAGACATTAGCAATATTTTCTTGAATCTAAATATTCCTCATGATAAACATCTTGGTTCACCTGCACAGACACTTCTATTGGGACAAACCAGAACCACACTACCTATTAGTAATCTATTGGTTTCATGTGTTAAGAACAACAGATCAGTTAAAGCCCATTTGTTGAAGAAGCACTTATCCCAGAAGTCCTGTTATGAAAAGTCCAGCAAATCGCTCACTCCATTACGAGAAAGGGGAGATAGGATGCAGACGTTCAAAGGTTTTGATTGGATTGGTGTTGAAAAGTGTAGGTCCAGAGCTGAAATCACACATTGTGGAGTCACAAGGAGTGGAATTTTACGCAGGAACAGAAACATTTGATCCCGGTGTCCGAGCCTGTATTGCAGTATTATACCTGCGAGAAAGTCTTTAAATCTCAGATTGAGTTATCCGGTGTTCCAGTTCCAGAAGATGTTCCAGTAAATATCCCTCTTCTAGAGAATAATCCCAAACTCCTGAAACAGATTGTTCAATGAGTGTCCCTATTGCTAAACCCAGTTCTGATTGCTGTACCACTAGATCAGGTCACATTTCCAGACCAAGTTCCACATACATGACAGTTTGGACATGAACATTGTGTTTATTTCTCAGTGTCTGTAGAATTGCATGTCTTTTTCAGATTTCCATGGGCTTGCACATCACCATTTTGTACTAAGCTGTTGAGATGTAAGCATGCATGTCTGTCTAGTCTGTCAATCAGTTTGCTTATATTTTGTACTGCTGCTATCCATCCTGATGTCTTTCTATGTAATAAAGCATCTAAACGAGCTACCCCGCCTGTTCGTCTCCAGTAGTAAACCAAGACAAGTGACACCCCCCCACACACACACACATATATGCCTTTTCTCAACAGGAGACCCTAGGGCACTGTTTTGTTAACAGACTTGCTCAGAGTCCAATGACTTTCAAGGTCAGCCTGATAGAATCAACCCCTTTGCTACAGGATAAAGATGTTAAGACACTGTTAGCTTTGATTCTTTGTAATATCTGTATCCTATTTTTGGTGAATGAACTGTTAAAGAGGGATTATTTAATATAGTGCTGATATTTAATTACATGAACCATTGTTAAATACTTGCTGTTCATACATTGTTTGTCTAATGCAACAGATACTTGAAGCAAATCAAACAATACATAACCTGAAGGCTGAAATATTGAGACTACAAAAGCAGTATGAAGAGAAATGCCATCAAATGGAAACATCAGAGGTCAAAAATATTCAGTTAACTGAAGACCTGCACCTTGCTCAAGAGGATGTTAAAAGTAATGTAGAACACATAAGGAAGAATGATCAGCTTATTCAAAAATTAAAAGATGAAGTAGCAGACTTGCAGAAACAGGTACTAATATTTAGTTATTCAGTATTTTCTGTTTGCGAGTGCTCTTTCTGTGCATTTATTGTAAAGTTTCTGTGTTCTACTCAGGTAGCATATTCTAGTTAGAGACCTGCTGTTGTTCAGGCCTGCAGGTTTTGTTTGTTGAATTTCCTGTGTTTCTGGCAGCCATCTTCTGCTGATAGTGTCTTGTCTCTTTGTTGTTGAGAGTAACAGGTCTCCTGACCTTCTCTAGCACAAGTGATTGGTATAAGAGCAGGGACTAATAGGACTGGGTAGTAATTCGAGCCTCTAGATTCTTCCATCCTTTGTCTGCAAGGGGATGTACTTGTATTTACCAGGCTGTGGAATTGGTGATTCATCACTGGGGCAAAGCAGAATTTCCTTAAGATTCCAAGAGCAGAATAAGTTATTTCTTACATTTCTTTCATTGACTTGCACTTCTTTAACGTTATAATTAGTCAATCCACTTCACTTTGCACTGTTATAAAGCTTTTTTTTTACTGTTTCACTGCATTTACGTACTGTTTTATACTGTTTTAACTGTATTTTTCATTGCTAGTGTTTCATTACTCTGATTGCATTTTTACTGAATTACTTAACTGTAAACTGCTTTTTCATACTGTTGTATTTTCTGTTTTTGAGTTCTCTATTCTTGCTTTTCTGTACATTTCTTGTGAGGTTTCTGTGTTCTAGTCCGATATCATATAACTGATTTATTTGGAGTTAAAAGTATTCTCTAGAGTCTCCTTGCTCCTTTATCAGCTTAAAACATTAATTTAGTGGTTTAGTGGCTACAGCTAGTAGCTGTAAAAGTTTCCCACCCACCCTCCTTATTGGTGTCTTGTTCTTATACTTGGTGGCTTTACAGTTACCCGCCCATACTGTAAATTTGATCTGGGACACTCCTTCCAGTCTAGTGTCATTAGCTCATGCTACCTAATACAGAGAGAACATTTGAGAAGGCCAACCCACTTAGGTTCTTAACCTTGAATTATCTTCTGTTCCTGTTATTCTCCCTTTCCACTTTACTAAAACCAAATTGCTAGAATCTCCTTGTATTCTGACTGAGTGTGCTTCTCAGCTGACAAGTATATTTTTTGGCACTTTTTGACACTTCAGAGTAGAATAAAACAGTAACTGAATTCAGTTCAGAATACAGTTTGAATAAATTGCATTTATTTAAACTGTATTTGCTTTTATATTGCAACACACACAAGTGTGCTAGTTTGCACTGCACTTGAATTGTTTTAGTGCTGTTTTAGCTGCCTTTCTGTAAAAAAATTCTAATCTTGTTTCCTGCCTTTCCTGTAACTAGTCTAGTCTAGATACAGATTTGCTGTATCCAGGATTGTTTGTAAGCTCCTGAGACCCCCAAGCCTTTCTGTGTTGGAGGGAAGCCTTCTAGCTTATCAGTGGAAGTGGTAAGCACAAAGTAGCCTATCTACCAAAAGAGGAGTGGTTTCTGGCCCAGAAATTGTAGTTATTTGAAGTTTTGACAGTTTTTCAATCTCTTTCAACTTTTCTGGTGTAAAAGCCTGTGTTTGAGCTTGTTTCCCACTTCTCCTGTAACTAGTCTAGTCCAGATACAAATTTGCTGTATCTAAGACTGTTTGTAAGCTTCTGAGCCCCCCAAACCTTTTTCTGTTGGAGGAAGGCCTTCTAGCTTGTCAGTGGGAGCAGTAAGCACTAGGTAGCTTATCTACCACAAGCGGAGTGGTTTCTTGCCCAGAAATTGTAGTTTATTGGCTGTTTGGACAGTGTTTCCATCTATTTCAACTTTCTGGTTTAAAAGCCCATGTTTGTGCTTGTTTCCCACCTTTCCTGTAACTAGTCGAGTTCAGATACAGACTTGCTGTATCCAGGACTGTTTGTAAGCATCTGAGCGGTGCCAACGTCTGTTCTTCAATTTTTACCTTAGATCTACTAGTTCTCTATCTCCTGTACTTTTACTAGCTTATTAGTCTAGCACTTTACCAGACTTCTTGTAGCAATTATTGTAGCACACAAAAGTGCTACCAGCACAAAATGTTCTACAAGGAAACAGTTCCAGTATTTATTATTAATGCCCACCCCTCCAGCATGTCTAAAGGTCAGTTCCTTGTGCTTTCTCCTATTAACCTGGTGAACTTGGGCATCCTGAAGCAATGTAGCAACTGCCTCATGTACACCGACAACCCTCTCCTCGTACCTCCCAGCACTCAGACTTGCGAGAGATGCAGTTATGGAAGCCAAGCATTCTCCAGCCAAAAACACAAAATATCCAACAGTTGAGGCTGACCACGATTCCAGCTAACCTGTTTATTGAAAGAATAAAGCGCTTTTCATTGTCGTATAAACAGCAACTTCATCAGATTCAAACAAATAAGTTAATTACAAGTTTAAATAGGTAGGAACTCATATCACATGACTACCAGCAGCTGACATGCTATACCATCAAAAAAGCGATGAAAACTGATATCTCTGTAACTTCATTGAACAACTGACAAAAAATCATAAAACAAAACATACAATCCCCTCACCAGCTAGACCCTCCAATAAAGATAAAAATAAAAATAGTCCGATGTATGTATACACGGACAGTACATTCTTACATAGAATATAAAATAAAATAGTAAAACGTGCAACCACTAGGTGCACTATGTTTGTATTAACTAGTTACTCAAAATGGATTAAAGTACATTAAAATACATAACAATATCAATTTGTCAACTCTCCTTCATTTCTGTATGTAAATGTAACAAAAGTAATACTGCTAAGTGTACAATATACATATATTTTCACACTTGCTAGTACTCAACTATCTCGGATGAATTTTTGACAGATAAAGCTATATAATAAATGTATAATAACCCCCCCACCCCCCCACAGAGCACGTATATAAAAGTTATACATAATAGGCACCAACTTATTAAACCCTAATAAAGGCTAAGTAAGAGAAGTGTGTATAAACTATAAATACTCTTATTTTATTTTATCTATTTAAACTCTTAAGTTTTAGTAAACAAGAGATGTTGCAAGATTCATTTAAACCAGGGCTTACAAAAGCATTTAGTCTGATCTGCCATGCTAGCTCACGTTCTTCTAACACCAAGTTAAATGGGCCTCCCCTAGGATCCATGCACACTTGATCAATAGCTTTAAATAAATAAACTATGATTATGATTAGTAATGAGATGTCTAACTAAAGGGCTTTCTTCTTTTTTCCTTTCAATTGCATAAGTATGTTCATAGACCCTGTCTCTTAACCTACGTTTGGTCTTCCCGATGTAGGAAGCAGGGCAGATTTGACACTTTGCTAAGTAATACCACATGTTTAGAATTACAGTGAAACTTGTTCCTCAATTTGTATTTCTTGCCATTTATACAGAAATTTTCACCTATTTCCATGTATCTGCACATTCTACAACACCCACATACGGTCATCCCAACATGTTTCAAAAAGGAAAAAGTAGTTTTCTTTTCGAGCAAACTTTTGAGGTTAGCTCCCTTCTTAAAAACTTGTTTAGGTAGCTGGCTAAATTTATTAGTCAAAGACCTGTCCACTAAAATAAATTCCCAATTTTTATATAAAATGAGCCTAACCATGTCAGAGTCAGTACTGAAGGAAGTAATGAAACTAGCTGTGAATTCACTATTGGTTCCCTCAACTTCGGTATACTCCAACAATGGATGTTCACAAGGAGTTACAAGTGGGGCAGCTCCATTGTTGCACATACCTTCTATTGCACTCTTATTGAGTAGAGGTCTTACCTGACCTATATTTCTTTTATTAGTGACTTCAACAATTAAGGACTCGACTAAATAAGTAGGGTAACCTCTCTGTTGAAACATGTTACTTAAATGGAAACATTCATCACTAAAGTCAGAATCTAATGAGACCATCCTAGCTGCCCTGATAAGTTGTCCCTTAACAATGGACCGCTTTTGATGGAAGGGATGACAACTTGAAAAATGAAGAAACGAGTTAGAATACGTCTCTTTTCTAAATATTTTAGACATATCCATCATTGATGGTGTCTTTACTTAGTCTGCATTCCAAGTAGTCAATACAACTTGTGCTAAAGTTAGATGTAAAACTAAAAAATTCTGTAGTAGAATTTAGGTAAGAAACAAATGCTTGAGCTTGCTGTTCATTGCCTTTGAAAATGACGAAAATATTGTCCAAAAATCTTGTATAAAACAGGAGGTTCACCCTATGGTCACTGTTCTTAAATATGAATTATTTTTCCCAGAATGCCATCACAAGGTTTGCAAAACTGGCACCACAGGGTGAACCCATGGCTACACCACGTTTTTGCAAATAAATCTCATTGTCGAACAAGAAATAATTATTGGTAAGAATAATGTCCAACGGGACTTCTATGGTGTAAATCTCATGTGTCGGAGCATTTCTTTTACTTCAGCATCAGGCTGACCCACTCAATACCCTCCATGTGTGGGATCGATGTATAAAGATCCCTTACATCAATATTTAAAAAGTTATGGTCTCGGTCAAAACCTAAGCTGTTAATTTTTTCCAAAAATGACCAAGAGTCTTTACAAACCTGTGGTTCTGACAGGATATACTTTTTTAAGATCATATCAACCACTTTAGCACAAGGGTACGTGATGGTACCTCTTCCATCAATAAGCGATCTCATTGGTGGATCATTTAGGCCTTTGTGGACTTTAGGGATTCCAAATAACACTGGGGTCTTAGGCCAGGGGAGTGAGATGTAGTTGAAAGTGTCAATATCTATCATTGACTCAATAAACAAGTCATTGAAGTAGCTTTTTATACGGCTATATGCAACATTTACTTCATTCAGTGAAGCTTTAGAGTATGCTTCACTGAGTAACAGAGAATGGATTCTTTTATTGTAGTCAACATAATCAAAAATAGCTAACCCACCACCTTTATCAGGTTTTACAACGCTAACAGGGGATGATCTTAACAGATACAACATCTCTTTTTCATATGGGGAAATATTAGCTTTCATATCAGGACCACCCATTTTAGCATCTGTTAAGAAATGTTGAAAATCAAGCTCACACACCTGCTCTAACATTCTCAAGGTTTGATGTAGTGGTGGGTTAAAAGTATTTGGGACTCGCAAATCCTGAGTCGGTCTGACAGTGTTACCAAAAAGAATCATTAAATTCAACTCTATCACAAATAACTTTAAATCAAAGACAAGTTGTACTAAATTAGAAGGTCTACTAGGAACAAAAGTATTGCCCTTTGCTAACAAGTCAATAAGTATGGGGTCAATTCTCATAGAAGAGTAGTTAAAAATTTTGAAGTCCCCTGTTGAATTCAACAAAATATCAGCCGTCATGGTATCATCTTCACCTATCTCCTGAACCTGTTGTTTCGTTTGTTCCTTTGGTTCTTTTGGTTGCGGTTGAAATTCTTTTTCGGGATTGTGCTGTGTTTCTGGCCTTCTGAAAATTTTGGTTTACTCTATTTCTACCGTTACCATTTTGTGGTTCAGAAGATGTATTTATATTGTAATTTTGATTTTGGTTATGGGTCCGTTCACTCCGTCTTACAGGACAGTCATTCAAAGCTACATCCACAGGGTCTAAACTGACTAAAATGTTAATGTCAGTGCCCTCGCTAACCAAACGTGGAGCCAGTGTATTAACATGAAGAGCAGTTGATACCTGTGCACTGGATGGCTTAGGGTATACATTGCCAGTGTCATATGCGTTTCTGTCCCTATTCATTTTTTTTAACTTGATTTAATTTAAGTCTCTCCAATAATTGGTCGATGCTGAAGAAACACCTTTTGTAGTCGTATTTGTATCTCAAAAAGTCAGCATCTGAAGTGATCTCCGTATTAAGTACAGAAACCTCTTTAGTCAATGTGTATATTGTAATGTTTAATCATGAGATTCATTAAGTCGAATCCCTGTTGATCGAATAAAGTTAATGATTCTAAATGAAAAGGCAAATCCGCTATGAGGCCAGTGGGGTATTGATGACGTCGTAGCCCCTTCGGCACAATATGTTGTTCTAAACATGAGTTGACGTATGTAACTTCAAGCTGAAGTTTCTTTAATTTTAACAATTTAATGTCAAACAGTTTCAGTCTGTCAGAAAGAGGCTGCGAACTGACCTGTTGGTTTGAAGAAGAACTAGCCGGTCGCTCCTGGATAGGGCCATTACCAAATGCCAAGTTGGAAGTATTTAAAATCCAGTCGTTAAAGGTTGGAGCACCAATAAGCCCTGTTCTTTGATAGAACCCAGTTCTGGATTCATCCGGGTGCCGATGTACATAAGATGATTCAGGTGTTTTTTGAACTGCTGGAAGAAATTCTCCCACGGTTTCTATCGTGCCAGCCGTGTTGTGAGGGTTGTTAATAGCAGATGGAGTCGGTAGATAAGGACCAGGTATACGCTGCCCCGCTCGTGTTGTAGGATTCGCATTTGTCTGCCAGTTGTTAACACCATCCGGTTGTCCATTCTGGCCAGGACATTGTTGTGATAAAGAAGAGTCCACTTTATCTAAGCGAGAGGAAAGTGAGTCCATACGCTGGTTCATTACATTTAGAAGAGAAGTGAGATTCAACAATTCAGACTGAAATTGTTACGAATCAAACAGGTTCGGGCTTGCCGAGCTGTTGGATAATCCAGATGCCATAAGACACAAACAAGGGCCTCGCCAAACTAGTGAAACTAAAAACACAAAATATCCAACAGTTGAGGCACCAAGACTAGAATAGCTGGTCAAGAGGAGAAGGTCAACACTTGCACCACACCACATGGAACACACAGCCCTCCAGAACACACACCAGCACTGCCTTCACATAAAAACACAAGCCACACACCCACTTTTGCGTAGACTCTCAATAAAAATCTACCCAAACAGCAGAAATGCGCTCGACTACCACAACACAACACTAATCAAGAGACACATAACTCTCCTAAACAGTGTGCCACTTAACCAAAGCCCCTAAGGCAAAACAGCATGCCCAACACACTAGTAATAGGTGACTCGATAGTGAGACGCACTGATGTCCCACTCACTAGGTTGAAAAAGGAGAAAGTAACAAGTGAGCTACCTGCCAGGATCTGCTACATAACACACGCACTCAGGTCCCTCAACAAATATGACTCAGTCATGGTACATGTAGATGTGAATGACCTGAGATATACCTCCCTGGACTACATGAAAAGAGACATGGAGGAGCTCTCAGATTATGTTGCCCAGGTGGGTATAACCCTAGCCCTGACCAGCATCCTACGATCACCCAGAATGATACCACAGTACAAGCAGAAAATGGTTGATTTCAACAATTGGCTAAGTTTCTGGTGTCATTCTAAGGGGATCCATTATCTGTCTGCCTGGGATGACATGATTGACAAACCTCGATGCTTTGCTAGAGATGGCCTGCATTTGTCACACCTGGGGTTCCGGATACTGGCCAAGGCTCTTGCCACCTCTATAGTGCCTTTTTTAGGTGGTGTTCCAAAGACCAAATTACCACCATAATAGCTGCAAGCAAATGCAATCTGAAGGTCATGCTTCTCAACGCTAGAAGTCTAAATCTTAAAATGCACTCACTTGAAGCACTCCTTAAAATGAAGAACATTGACATTTGTGCTGTAACAGAGACTTGATTCAAGGCAGCAGAAAGCACCCCTACACTACCAGGCTATAACTCTTTCCTCACCTTTCGGCCCCAGAACTTGCACCAAAGCTCCAAAGGCAGTGGTGTTTCCATATTCATAAAGGATGTGCACGTCTCCAGACTAGTAGCCCAACATAATGCATCAGAGACACTTCAGGTGCAGCTAACATTGGGTAAGACCGCGATTCAGGTCATAGCCTGCTATAGGTCCCCGACCATGTCCCAAGACTCATACTTCATGTTCCTAAGCACCCTGGAGAATATTAGGATCCAACCTAACACTCTCATCCTGGGCGACTTCAACTACCCCTCCATTAACTGGGTAAACTACTCATGTACCAATACACTTGCACAAAGTTTCCTGGAATTCATTAATTCCAATGCCCTGGACTAGCTCATTCGTACCCCCATTAGAGGAAGCAACATCCTTGACTTGGTTATTACTAACATATGTGACGGTTGGTCTACACCAGTAGTCAGCTCCTTCCTGGTTAGATCCAACCAAAAACGAATTATCTTGGAAATCCAGATACACCCAAAGGTAATCACCATGAAAAATTTCTCCAAAGCTAACTTTGGGCTTCTAAAAACAGAGTTGGCTAACTTCACGGCACCCATGCAAATGGAGAGTAGTTGCATGACTGTCGAATCATGCACCAATACACTGTACGAACACGTACACAAATGCATGGATCTCACCATACCCAATAGAACCAAGACACTCTCCTCCAAAGAAGGAAGCCAATCTGGTGGTCCTGTGCCATAAACAAACTCTACAATAGAAGGAGGAAACTGATGCAGAATAAGGTGAAGTCCCAAGACTGAAAAAACTCCCCTTTCAACCTCAACAAATAGTTGAGATCCCACGTTAATTCCTCTAAAGCTAGCTAGGAAAACAGAATTGCAGCAGATAGTAAAGACAACCACAAGGCCTTCTATAGATATGTAAAGAATCTCCATGGCAATACCCAGATTTCCTCTGAGCTACTGCACAATGTTACCTCTTGTACCGAGCCAACAGATACTGTCAATATACTGACCGACAAATTCAGTGCCAACTTTACCCCCCCCAAAGGACCAATCACAATACCAGTAGATTACCAGGCACCCAGTATTACTGCTGCACAGGTTAAAATGACACTAAAGGCCAAGAATACAGCTTCTATGGGACCTGACAATATCCCTGGCTGTGTTCTGCATGAACTACAGAGTGAACTGGCACCTCACCTGTGTGCCCTTTTCAATCACAGCCTCACCTCAGGCTTTGTCCCTACCAAATGGCGCACTGCTACAGTCATCCCTCTTCACAAAGGAGGAGCGACTACAGACCCTGGGAAATATCACTCCATTAGTCTGACAAGTCTGATATGCAAAGCTATGGAGCGCATCATCATGGACCTAATAAACAAGGATATAGGGAATCTCCAAACTCTGGATCCTACACAGTTTGGTTTTGTGAAGGGTAGATCATGCCTGCTCAACTTGGTCATCTTCTTTGAGTCAGTCAACAGAGCTCTGGATGAAGGCAAGGTGGTTCATACAGCCTACCTTGATCTTCCCAAGGCTTTTGATACCATTCCCCACTCAGAAATCTTAGAAAAACTCACTAAGCTAGGCATCAACCCCTACGTCACTAGGTGGGTTGCAAACTGGCTCACAGATAGGACCCACACTGTGAAAGTAGCTGACTCCAAATCAGACTTCTTACTAGTCACGAGGGGAGTCGCACAGGTTTCGGTCCTGGGTCCTCTCCTGTTTGGTATCTAGTTCTCTGAAGTCCAGGCCAACAAGAAAGGACTCTGGCTGACAAAGTTTGCAGATGATTGCAAGTTTGGAGCTATTATTAACTAAGGGTTTTGCATGCAGGAAGAAAGAGGTCATTGTCTCCCTCTACTCTTCCCTCATTAGGCCAGTCATCGAGTATAATGCCCCATTTGGCATGTACCTCAATAGACACCAGCAGCAACTGGAGAGGCTGTAAAAGTACCTCATAAAGAGGATCCTAGACCTTAAACACTTGTTCTAAATGGACAGACCCAAAAAACTCCAACTATTGTCTGTCTCATATCACCTACTTAGAGGTGTTCTCTGCTTGACTTACAAAGCCATGTCTGACCCAGCTCTGTTAGAAATTCTACAGCTAAATAAATCCCAATCCCTCTGCACCACATGCTCCAGAGGCCTCAACCTCATTACCCCAATCAACAGAACATACTGGAGGGACGGATTCATAATGCAGAGACTGCCCATGCTATGGAATAGACAGACTTTCCGATACATGTCAAGCAGAGCACCTCAATGACCCTCTTCAAGAGAAATCTTGATGACTGGATGGGAAATAGAAAATTCACCCCAGGGATAACTCCATTGGTTCTCCTCAACAGAGGCACTGGGAACTAAGGTCGGGTGTCAGTTTTAGTATGACATTTAAATAAATAATGTGAAACAGGAAAAGGGTGCCTACAAAGTCATTTATGATACAGATCTAGGTATCTTAACTGTTTACAAATACTTAAAACAGTGATCATTCATAAGTCATAAGTAGCAGAAATTCTAATTGATGAATGAGAATTTCTTAAGACTGATACAATTTGGAAATGTAGATGTGCTGTGTTAAGGAAGTTACTAATGTGGATGTCACAGGAAATGCACATGTTCTGTGTTAAGGAAGTTTACCAAAGGGGAGGTCACAGTAGAGCTTTGAAAGAGGAAAGGGTGGGACAACTTTGTTTGTTTGGAGAGATTGTATTCTATATGACTGCAGCATGTACTGAAAGTCCTCTTGTACAATTTAAGGAGTCTGGTGGTCTTAGCAGGGCTATGACATAATTCAGGTTGCATAGGGGCTGCTAGGTATAAGTAATCATGAGAACCTGTGAAAGGAAAGGACAGACAGAAAGACAAATATATATATGATTGCAGAGGCTGCAGGGACACTTGCCCCCCTGCTGGAACACTCATTTAGGTGTTTTTTTTTTTTTAACTGTTATGAGTGTTCTGTGCTTGACTGCTTAATAGCATGAGGTTTCAGTGTATGTGGTTGCTGACTGGGCATCCATTTACCAGGATTTTTGAGATTTGTTGTCATTTGGTGACTGGGTTGTTGTGGGTGGGCAGAGAATGAGTAGTACCACGGTAAGGTGTCATGTAACTGATAATATATCATTACAATATGTTTATCTTTCTCTGCTGACTTGTGCACATCTTATTCTGTCTCAGGTATGTTTGTTATACAATATTGGCATTTTATGATCTGAAGCATGCTATTTCCTTTCCCTTTTTGATTTTAATATTACATTTTGGGCATTTTAGTTTACTTTCCTTCAGTTGTCGTGCCACTCATCTCATTCATCACCCCTCCTCCTAATCTGAGGAAATGTTATGTGCGTCCTCAGCAAAATTCATCCAGAAAAGGTATACTTTGGAACCTAATTTTCTTATCTCACCTGTCAACAGTTTCTGCCAAGACCAAGGCATTTAAAAAAATGCAAAAATATTAGTTAAAATTAGATTGGAAACCAAAACCCCTTTTATTGGTTAACAAACTTCTTGGAAATCTTGGGGGGAAAAAGGAGTTCCTTAAAGTAACAGAAGTAGTACAAGTTTCAGAAACATTTTCCTCCTGTTATCAATTGCCGGCTTATCAGTGAATGCTAACTTACTTTCCCTGGAAAAGGAATTGGTGACTTTTTAGACTCATCATACCCCATGTTTTCATTTTCTGTGTTTTGACTGTTTCAGTTGCCTTGGGCATGTAATAGATTGCACCATCATATGATCCAGGGATCTGATATCAAGAGGCCTCTGCAGTGGATTTAACTGTTAACATTTCCTTTACAACAGTTCCTAGCTTTGCTGTTTTTTCTCTCCTTTCATCCCAAACAGGGTGGCGCACATCTGTCCTCCTGTCAGGCTTGGAGATTCCATGTAGCCACTATGTCTCTTACTTGTATGCATTTTACACAGTTCAAAGTCCAGTCCTGTCATTTCTGTTGAAAGTTTTTCCATCTTAAATTCAAGTCATTGAAATGTCCCTATGCTTGCTAAATTGTGAGCTTGAACCTGTATCAGTACTGCATCTGCTGCCTGGGGGGAAGACATAGTATCGGGAAGTACCATAAATGTCAGTGTTTTAGTCAAGCTATGAGAAGATGCAGATTTGACATGCTAGATGCCTACCTAGTACCTCACAAGATGGAGGATCTTTGAGAGTGCCTTGTGTAGGAATCAGATGAAGGGTTTGTCTTGCAGTCATGTGCAAGTCCCAGTGCAGAGAGCAAATACCCGTTTAACCTCTTGATGGAAGTTCAGCCCAAAGATAACCTCATGGTTTCAATCTGTCTCCAGTTTCCCCTTGACTGGTAGGGTGCCCTCCTCTTATCTGTTTCTCTTCAACAATGATGAGAGGCCCACAAGAGGTGCATCCCAGGCAACCATCTTCAGAGTGTGTTCAGGGTGTCAGCAGTACCCACTCTGTGGTTAAGCAACCAAAGCCTGGCCTCATACAGTCTGTACATTGGAGTGATGCCTTCTGTCCTTTGTCAAGAGGTTAGTTGTAGCACTTGGTTTTAAGGACTGCTCTTCTCAGACATCGGCTTTGCCCAGAGCAACTCAAAGACTCAGGCTGAGGAAAGCCACCACCAGGGTGTTCTTTTAAAAGAGTAGGCCAAATGAAACACTGAATTTTAGACAACTCATTGATGCCTCAGTGGCTCTGAAGTGCAGGTGCACAGCTTACAGCAACATGGGTTGATACCAGCATTAGGCCGCACACAGGTATTGCCATTCCTTGTACTAGTTTTTATGTGTGCATCTCCAAGTTTTAGTGTACCATTGCATTAACCTCTCATATTTATTTGACATCCACATGACCTAGAGTAAATCCAAAAAAGAAGTCCTACCACCCCAAGAGCTGAGGTTGAGTGGATTTTTCTCACCCTCCATGACCTGGGAAAGGGGAGTGTAGGATCAAGATACCCTTTTTCTGAGACATATAAGAGCAGGAAGTCCATCCTTCCTTTCTTCATATATGCTTCCTTCTCTCAGATGGACGGTTCTTTTGTGGCAGACTTGAGGCAATTAAGTTCTCTTTAGACTGCTGATCTGATGCTATCACTATCATTATTCATCACGTATGGTTCTCGGATCTGAGCCGACAACTTCTTAGACAGATCCAGGGCTCAAGCTCCTCTCCTTCCCATAATCCCTTGCTACCTTTTAACCCTCAGATCTCGTTTGCCACTGAAATGCTTCAGATGTGGTCCCAGCTTAGGCTTACCAGTGTTCAGATAAGTGACTTTTTCTTGGGTTGTTTTTGCTCTTTAGGGTTCCTTTCTTTCCTTAACCTTTCTGTTTATAGTTTAACTGAATTACCTACCCTCCTGGTTATGACCTTTCTGTTTAGTTAGATTTCACCCCCCCCCCGTATGGTGCTTGCTTAGCGTTTCTTGCCCTTTCCTTCTTTCAAAAGAAAAAAATCTTCTCTATCCTTGCTTCTGGTAGTGGGTGTGTGCACTTTATTTACCTTAGTATGGCTGAAAAGCCTTTGGGATTTAAAAGATGCTCCTTGTGTGGTTAGAAGATGCCATGTTCCTAGCTCGCAGGAGGGGAGTGCCTTTATTGTTTAGGGTCGGCACACCTGGAGGTCGAATACATCGTTTGTACCACATTCAACCCCAGGACCCCTCGTGGAGCACCGCAATAAGCTTTTACTGAAGGGCTTGGCTCACGGTGATCCTCTGCCCTTGGACTCCCCTTCCAAGCCCTCACAGGAGCTTAAGAAGAGGCCTCCTTCTCCCTCGGGGGGGTCCTCTTCTTCCTTTCCAAAGAAGCTGAGGCTCTTGGATCGCTGATCCCCAGATCTCAGTCCAGCCTCTTCGGCTTCAGATCTGAGGTCTGCTGTTCTGAGAGCTTTGGATCTGACTCTTGAGTCCAAGCCATCGGTGGAGCAGAGGCCTTCAGATCTTAATAGGAGTAAGTCTTCCCCATATCTGACCAGTTTGTCAGATCCATCTGGTACACCCTCCAAAACTTCGGATCCAACGAGGTTGTCGGATTTGCCAGTTTTGTCGGATCCCATTGTAATTGAAGGTTCCCCCTCTCGGTCCTCTAAGGAGTTGTATCTGAGTCGTCGGAGCCGATCCTCCTCTTAGGTCCATAGGTCTACGGGATCCAAGGTCGGATCTCCAGCAAGATCTGGTCACTGTTCAGCTTCATCCAGAACCTCCAGAAGACTCCTTCACTTGGACATGGATTGGATGATGAGGAGCTTCCTCAAGGCCCAAATTTAGTTGGGCTTGCTACTGTCCATGCAGCTAGGGTATGCTCCCCATCCACAGGACTCCACTCTCCTCTTCCAGTCCAACATGTTTTGGAATGTCAGGACCAGGAAATTTCTGGTGAGAGGCTGATAGTGTTGGGTATCTCCCCCTTCTTGATGCTGTCAGGGTCCCTGGATGGTCCTGTTCTACAGCCCTCAGACCAGGGTGTGCCTTCTGTCTGAGGGGCTGCTGAGAGTTCCCTGGGGCTAGATTTGGGCACAGATTGTCTGAATCATTCCCTTCCCTTGGGAGTTTTGACGCTGGACAGGTCTAGGCCGATATCTTCTGGAGCTTCAGTGCTGCGTTGGGGTTCCTTCTCATCTCTCAGGTGGCCCAGCCACTGAAGATGGAGGGGTTCTTCTTCCAGTCTATCGGCCTTCTGGGCAGTAGAGAAGACCTTCCCTAGTATGGCAGTTACCTCACCTTCTTCTGTAGGTCCTCCCCAGCCTTTCTCAGGATTGGGAGCTGAAGCCTTATCATTCATCCAGGGTCAGCCCTTCTGTCAATGCCTTCAGGCGGGCACTGCCCCACTTGGGGTACTCATCTCTTCTGAGTCGTCCCCTGAGCTCACTTTGGAGAAACCCGCTTTAAAGAGAACATGTAAGAGGAGGCACTTTGATTCCCCCAGATAGTCCCTCACCAAGGACATGGATTTTGAGGAGGGAGACTGGTCCCCCCCAGACTTCCGTCTGAGATGGCTTCCTTCGGAGATATCCTTGAAGATCTCAAGCAAAGAGGCAGATGGTCTTCCCCCTCCCCATGTTTGGAGGAGTCCATGTTTTTGAAGGCCTTCGGGATGGGCCCATCTACCTGGGTTTCCCCCCAGCTGACAAGCTTGTGGACCTTATCAGCAGGGCTTGGAAGGAGCCCGACACGGTGGAACCATTGCACAAAAAAGCTGACAAGTTCCTCAGTCCTCCTAAGGATAGGTCTTCTTGGAGTAAAAGGGTCCCTGTTGATGCCATCATAGTGGCTGCTACTACTAAGAAGGAGCTAGCTGAGCAATGCTCCTTGGTCCATCCCTCAAACAGGGAGTCTTGGGCCATTGACCGTTTTGGAAAGTGTGTGTTTGCCTCAGCTACTTTTGGCTTGAGTGTTACTAATTATTTGGCCCAATTTACCTGGCTTCAGAGGAATTTGGTTTTAGATCTTCCCTCTTCCCTCCCAGAGTTGTTGCCTCCAGAGTCTCAAGCTGGTCTCTCCGAGGCTGTTTACTTTTACTTCCTTATTCAATGCCTCAATGAGGTTGATCTCCATTACTGTTTAAGCCATCTCTCGAGCGGCAGGCACCAGCATTGCTGTCTGACGGCATGCCGGGCTTCGTCTTTGCAGGTTTGCAGAACCTTCAAGGCATCATTCATTAACACCCCCTTTTATGGTCCCACTTTCTTTGGACTGTCTGTTAGAGACTTTAATCCACAGTGAGCAGGAAGGTAAGACTCTTTCTGCACTAGGGATAAGTTTTCTACTCTCCAGTGGTCTTTTTCTAAGACCCAGAGGGGAAGTAAGAATCTTTAGTTCTGGAGGACTCCGTCTTCCTTTCAGGGCACTCCCCAGGAATCCTCTTCCACAGGCTGGGGCAGGGGATTCAACTGTAGACACCAACCTAGAAGCAGAGGGGGTGGTCTGCAAAACAAGGGCTTCCCGAAAACCCTTCTCAGAGAAGCCCTTCCAGCATTTCTGAGGTGCCGCCTGACTGTGTTGTCCTGGAGGCAGTCAGGGGTTGACTCCCTTTTCATCCACTAGCCTGGACAAGTCTCACCTCCGATCAGTGGTGCTAAAATTATTTCCAGGGTTTACTCAATTCCCTTCTCCCTGTCCCCTCCAATTCGTAAATTTCTCACAGACGTGCTACCCCACCAAAGGAAGTTGACCTATCGCAAGGTGCAAGACCTCTTTCAAAAAAGAGCCATCCAAGAGGTCCCAACAGGACAAAGAAGATGCAGAACTTACTCTCGCTGCTTTGTGGTGCCAGAAAAGATTCTGGATCTCAGTGAGCTAAGCCCGTCTGTCAAGAAGTCCAAGTTCTGGATGTCACTGATCAGTCCATTCTGCCTCTCTTGTGCAAGGACAATTGGATGTGCTCAGTGGATCTGAAGGACGCATGCTATCATATAAAGATTGACAGATGCTACAGGAGACACTTATACTTTTGGTTAGGGGTCAGTCGTTACCAGTTCAGAGTCCTGCCCTTTGGACTCGCCACAGTCCCCTGGGTGTTTACCAAATGTATGGCAGTGGTGGCAGTTCATCTCTGGCTGCAAAGTTTCCAGGTTTTTCGGTACCTGGATGATTGGCTTCTCATTGCTCACATGAGGCGTTGGCTATCACTGACCACCAGGTATGTCCTCAGTCTTTAGCCCATATCTAGGCATCACGTTGAATCTTCCCAAGTCCAGTCTAGTTCCGAGCCAAAACCCAGAGTGCATTGGGGTCCAGCTAGACACTGTATTAGAGACTGCAGCACTGCCTCCCCACAGTGTCCACCTGATTCGAGATCATGTCTCTCTCCTGCTACATCTGTCGCACCCGTTGGTTCACTTGATTCTGCAAATGTTAGGCTCTGTGGTGGCTGCCTTTCAGTTAGTTCCTTTCACCAGGTATCACATGTGAGTTCTCCAGTGGACCCTGGTAGTCCAGTTGTCCATTCTGTCTCAGTCCATGTCCATGACATTAAAGTTGACTCAGGTGTGCAGGAATCATCTTGCTTGGTGGCTTCAGTCTCAGTATATATTTCTAGGCAGGCCTTTTTGTCTTTCCCCGCCCAAGGCCACCGTGACCATGGCTGCCTCCCTGTTGGGGTGGGCTGGGGCATTTTCAGGGCAGGATGGTTCAAGGCACGTGGTCCCCTGCAGATGAGAGCAGTCCTCCTAATGTTGCAAGCCTTTCAGGAATGCCTCCACTCTGAGGACCATAGCAATTCAGACAGACAGCATGGCAGTTGTCTGGTATATCCACAAGAAAGGGGGCACACAGTCTTATCGTCTGTGCAGAGAGGCCATGAGAATGTGGGAATGAGGGGATGTCTTCCAGGCGCTTTCTTCTTGCAACTCATATACCCTGGAGTTTCAACATGTTGGCTGACAAACTCAGCAGGTCCATCTTGAGTCCTCATGAATCATCCCTGCATCCATCAGTGGCAAGACAAATCTTCAACCATTAGGGTTAACCATGCTGTGACTTGTTTGCTTCCCCAGTAAACCACTTCTTCTTCTTCTTCTTCTTTTTTTTCTTTCGCTTCGCCAGCGGATCACCATTACAGAATGGCATCCGCATTTTGAAGCGGAGCAGAGTTTTGTCGAGGCGCCCCCGCGCCCAACCCCAAGGCACAACCACCACACAAGGCACACTCAATTTCCAGGTGTCAAATCCACCAGCATGTCTTCATGGGATTTGGGATGTGGGAGCGGAGAGGAGGAGGAAACCACCCACCACAGGAGGGGACATGCAGACCAGAAGACAGCACCCACCCCGCCGAGGAAACGAGAACCTCTTGCTGTGAGGCGGCAATGCTAACCACTGCACCACCATGGCCGCCCCTTCCCCAGTAAACCACAAATACAGCAATTACTTTGCCATGATCCACCCATCAAGGGTGCCACCCAGGGGTACTCTTGTTCATGACTGGCCTTCGGGCCTCCTCTGTGTTTACCCTCCTATTCCCCTAATAGCCAAAGTCATACAGAAAGCTCGTTGCCTGAAGACTCCTCTCATCTTCATTGCCCCTTTCTGGGCTCATCAGGCATGGTTCTCCTTCCTAAGGTCTCATCAGAAGTATCCATGTTGGATACTGGATCCCATTCCGGATCTTATTTCTCATCCCTGGGGGCTTCCACTTCCCAATCTCTGGACCCTTCGTCTAACCGCATGTTTTTTCCAGTTCCAGTAACCCTTTTGCAGTCCAGGCTTCCTTCCCCAGTGAGGAGCATTGTTTTGTCTTTTCAAAAGTCGTCTACAAAGAAGGTGTATTCCAGTAAATGGAAAAGGTTTTCCATTTGGCCAAACAATGGAATCTGGATCCTTTTTCAGCCCCAGTTCCTGAAATGTTGCTGCTCTTATCTTCCCATTTGCAGGATGGGGCGAGTTTTTCTACCATTAAGCTCCAGTTGGCTGCCATCTCTAATTTCCATATCAATGATGAGAGCCTACCTTTTCTTCCAAACTGTGCAAAGCCTTCCTGAAGCGAGATTTTCTTCTTCTTAGACCTCCTATTAAGGATTGCATCCCCACTATGGGATTTGATTGTGGTGCTGCAGTCCCTAAAGCAAAAACTTTTTGAACCAACTCATGTGATATTAAATTCCTTTCCTGGAAAATGGCCTTTTTAGTGGCCATTACTTCTTCCAAAAGGGTCTTGGAACTTAAGACTCTGTGCATTAAGTCTCCATTCATGATCTCTCACAAAGACAGGGTGTCCCTTGGAACGAATCCTTCCTTTCTCCCTAAAGTGGCTTGGAAACTAATCTCAATCGATTCAACTACTGGTCTTCTTCCCTAATTACTCTAATAAAGGAGAATATATCTTGCATTGTTTAGATGTCCACAGGCAGTAACATTTTTATCTAAAAAGGTATGAGGAGTTTTAAGTCAGACCAACTGTTTGTGGCCTACTCTCAAAATAGAAAGGCCCAGGCTGTTTCCAAAGTAATTATTTCCAGGTGGATTGCTAGTTGTATTTTCTCCATATATGCTAGTAGGCATCTGGAATTATCCAGACCAGTTAAGGCCCACTCTGCTAGGTCTGTTGCTACGTCATCCGCCTTCTTGGATAGACTTTTCCTTGATAAGATTTGTGCTGCTGCAACTTGGTCTAATCCACATACTTTCATTTCGCACTGCACATTGGTCTTATTGTCTAGGAACAGGGCTTCTTTCGATTCCTCCCTGCTCCGGCATAGTCTTCCTTGAGGTCTGCCAGGATACATAGTGGCTGGGAACTCTGATCCATCTGTGATGAGTAATGACATGGATAGCATCAGATAGAGAGTTATGTACTTACCATAACATGGTATCTGTGCTATCCAGTGTCTATTCATTACATCCCCACCCTCTGCCCCCCTTCCTTCTGGGGTTCTTGCGAAGCTGAAATGGCTTGTAGTTAGTTGGTGAGAGTTTTTGGCCTCTTGTTGCAGTTGCTTCTGTGTTTCAATTGTGACACCTCTGCACTACCCCTGTAATCAAGGAGCCTCAATCCTCACCACTGGCAACAGTGAGGGACATACACAATGGGAAGATGACAAGCACACACACAGTAAAGTACAATTTCCCTTAAAACCACACAGAGTTCACAGTCTGTCTGGGGCTGGTTTCTCCCTATTTCTCCAGATCCCCAATAAAACTCCCCACTGGGAGGGTTGAGATCTCAGCCAAGTGGCCAAACTAAGACCTCCAGCACCCTCTCTGTCCAACCAGTGCTTTGTGTCCCTGACCAAGTAGCTGACACATGTACACACTTTGAGATTTGATTTATATACAAGCACACACATACACCTGGGGAAGGCTGACACAGTTTTACCAGCTATGCCCCCTTCTGCTCAGACTATAAGGTATTACCAGCTCCCACCAGCCAGCCTTGCTTATCCGCTACTATAAGACCCTTGCAAAGGATGTCCAGTCCTACTGTGTAATGTTACTAATAATCCAAATGGTAGTCTGACCAAGCAAGGCTATTTAGGAGTGGCCTGTACAGTGCCATCAATTACATATGCAAATATGCTAAGAGCTTAAATATGTCTCACAAATATCAGCTACAAAGATAGGTTTAAATAAATGTAATAATAAATAAGAACAAGACAATACTCAGAAAGCAAATGCAGTTACTTCAGAGTTCAAAATCACAGGTAAAATATTTTAAAACAACATTGCAGGACATTCTCAAATAACTACAGAAAACAACTAAACTAATCTTTATTATATTCCTAACTATATTGAAAAGAAATTACTGTACCTTGATTATTTACTGTTAGCAAAGCAAGTGCAGATGGTGGTGGTGATGAGTGTTTACAGGTCAAAGACAAAATATAAAATGCCTAGTCTCTCTCTGAGAGAGTTACATTAATAATAAACATTACTGCTGGGCTAGCTGACATGACATCACTCTGTCACCTGACTTTAGTTCCCAGGCTAAACAGATACTAACAGAATTTTAACATATCTGTGTGAGAAGCACATATCTCACAAAAGTTTGCAGAACTTGGAAGCCGTAAAACAATAAAACACTTTTACATTTGAAACATAGTAATTATTTCTGTTTCAAGACAATACAAAAACTTCTAGCTCTAGACATTGTCTGGTATTGAACTGAAAATGAGACATAACGCAATCGTAAAACACTTTAATTTCAACTTATTTTCTTGAAGTTTTGCAAGTTAACTCTGTATGTTCCACTATTAAAACATGCATCTGCACAGGTAATAGTTTATATACATTTCTGTTCTTTTCCAGTAGGGTATACAGTGGACACATCCTTGAAGCTCAGTGGACACATCCTTGAAGCTCAGTACTGTACAAACCCTGTTCAACACACACTTCTGATAAAGTAGTTTAATATACACATAACATATAGTTATCTTACATTTGTAAGACAAGCATATTAATCATATTGATATTCACAAATGACGTATGATTATTTACAAAATTCCGGATAGCTGGGCTGGCAGTATTTCCTTCTGTTACATTTCTATAAAAATCATATTATTATTCACAAATGACATGGAACTATTGACAAAGTTCCAGCTAGGGCTGGCAGCATTTCAGTGTGTCACATCAACTAATTTAGGAAACTCAATCTGAGGGTTAGAAGGTAACAAGGGATTATTGGAAAGGGAGGAGCTTGAGCTGTGGATCTGTCTGAGAAGTTGCGGCTCCGGTCCAAGGTTGGATTCAAGACCCATCTGTGATGGAATAGTGACACTGGATAACACAGATGCCAAGCTATGGTAAGTACGTAACTCTTTTTTTTCCCACAACCTCTCATTCCTTCCACCCGGAAAAGTCTTAATTTAGTAACTGGAGGAGAAGTAGCTCTGGATCCTTAGCTCAAGGATGTTCTGTTAGCAGCCAGGAGACAATCAGAGACTACTACTACTACTTGCAAGAAGATGGATGCTGCCTTTATGCATTTTGCTAACTGAAGAGGCATCTTCTGTGGTAACACTAGGTCTGAACCCTTTGTTACCTCTGTTATCTAGCAAAGATCTCAGAGCCTACACCAACTTTCAACGTTAGCACCTCATAAGAAGTCTGTAAATTTTGATGTAGTAGACATGAGATTTTCCCCTGCCATGCTGAGGTTCAGCTCCCTTTACTATGTATCTCTCCTTTCCTATTTTAGTCCTTCTTAATGCATCCTTTTGTGGTAAAAGTTTTTATCCTGTTCTATCCTACCTTAACTCCAGTGCCAAGAAAGAGCTGGTTAAGACCCTTACTAGAGTTTCTTCAGTCTCCCTTGACATGACTTACTATAATGTTGACTATGATTAAGCTTCTTCTGGACCAGAAGGCTATAGCTCTCCACTTTTAGGGAATAGCTCAGGCAGACCATCCTGGATGACCTTTTCTACAAGGATATTCTCTCTGACCACACCTCCTAGGACTTGTTGGAGGGCCTTCAGAAGAAGAAGCAGGCTTAACCACTGTAGAAAATCTTTATTATTCTTCTGTTTCTTCTAGACTTATTAATTTTCACCAGAAGATATCCTTTCACAGAATGAGGAAGGCCTGCAACAGTCAGCCACACCTGCCTCCCTTTCCTGTTCTAGCCAAGTAACCACAGGGACAAGTCCACTAGTCGAGTTTTCATAACCCTGATTGCTGACTGAGGCTGTCTATGGGGATGGATGTTTCTTATAATTTTCCTTAGCTGTTACAGATAAAGAAGTTGTGGGTTCTCACTGAGTTACATATGGTTTCTTAAAGCTCTTCTTTCCTTACCTAGAATGGACTTCACTCAAAGCTCAAGTCTTCATTGCAGAACTTTTGGAATGGGCTCAGAGTGTTCATAGTTCGCTGGAAATAGAATATTTTTTACCACTTGTTCTTAGTGTCAGTTATGGACCTCACTGACTTCTTCAAGCACATTATGTCCATTAGGTTCCAGATGGTAGAGGTGTTTAATAATGCTTCTTTTGCCACAGAACAGTGGAATGGTATCACTGAATGTGATGTGTCTTCTGGTTTATCAGTATCTAAGATTCACATTGGATGCTCTTTCAGCCTGCTCTGGGCAGCAGTTCTTTCACCACAGAGTACTTCTGTTTAATCCTGCAGCAACAGTGTTTACTAAGGTGAGAGCCATGGTGGTAGAAGTCTTGCAGAAGGATGGCTATGAGTTTATTTTTCTGGATGACTGGCTACTGCCATCTAGTTTAAGGGCTCCACCAATAGTGTCCCTAGATTGGTCACTCCTATGGTCACAGGCCCTGTTGGTTTTCAGTAACCTGGAAGAAGACTGCTTTGGGTCCAGCCTAGTAGACTGCTTTCATTAGATTTGAGTATTTTTAAGTTTTGGTCATTCCTATATGCAGAGAGGAATTGAGACTATGACCTTGGCAGTTGAGGTGAGGGCATAGTGGAACCATCCACATTTAGACTCACCTGAACCTTCTGGGCATGATGGTGGCTGCAGGGTTTTCTATGTCATTTGCATTTTTGAGGTGGTATGTACTGGACATGAGGTGTCAGTAGATGCAGACTTGCCACTTGCTCTCAAAACTTCAGATGTTGTGTCCTTGTCTTTCGAACTTTGGATTTATGAACTCTCTCTCCACCATTAGTTTATCTCTTATCTTTCCTTCCTGCAGAAGAACATATTGAAGGCCATAATGAGTAATAATTTATTGCCACAGTAGGAAGCCTATCTCATTTACTCAGTAGTTCAGAGGAAGAGAATCACCCCTCCAAGAAGTTGTTGTTACACATCAAGCTGGAGGTACAAGTTGTATTTCTTATTCTCAAATCTCTGGAAGGGGAATCTGTGACTAGACCTTTTCTTGCTGTTGTCCACCTGTCTATGGTTTGGTATAGAAAAAAAAACTTGTTGGCACTGACTTGTATCCTAGTGCAGAAAGGTGATACATATCTTAAGTCAGCCACAGACAGAAACGTTGCGTTAGTAGTTTAAGCTATATGAGAAGTAGACATGTTTACAGAGTTTTGGAGACACCTTTAGTACTTTCCTGGAGGTGTGGCTTTGGGAGTCTTTTCTGTTCAGAGTGTTTCAGGAGAGGGGCATTCAAAAGACCAATCTGTCTGTCACAGGAAGAAATGTCATCCTCTCCTCCTGCCATGTTTAGTTCACCAGGGAAAAGCATAGATATATTCTTTCCAGTGGCAGGAAATATTCTTGAATACATTTCACTCTGATTCCATACCTTTTTGGAAATTTCAGAACAACTACAACAAAACTAATTCTTGTTGTCCCATGTTTGTTGAAAAGGGTCTGGGCCACTGACAGTGCTGGAAACTGAGTACAAGGTGAGGAATTTCCATTTGCGACATCAACTGGCTGTGAATCAGAGTGTAGTCCTGGTGTAGATCCATCCATGAGGAGTCTTACAGTGGAGCGAAGTAAATTGAAAGAGATTCTTTATTTGGGCAAGGATGTGCCCCTTGTTTCATCAGTGAGCCTCTGGTTGAGTATAAAGCATTACAGATGTATGTATGGTTTGGGCCACAGTTATTTCAAGTTTGTGTTTGTGGCATTTCCGCCTATCATGAAATTATGGAATACTGGGGGATGTGGCCCATCACTAATATGTCAAGTAGTTCTGGCTGATTCTGGATTGCTACTAGCTTGGTGGTGGTTGAAAACTGGGAAGAAAAAAATCCTGGACATGTATTTTATTTCATGTTTGTTAACCAGGAAAGTGAACTGGTCCATGGACGGTTTTTAGTCATTTCCCAGGCCTTAAAGGCAAAGACGGTATAGAGTACAAAGACATAGAACACACAAAAGGCATTTTCAAGATGCAAATAACCAAATGGCTGATGACATAAAGCTTCAAAAGAAATTTCTGCTGTATGATTCAGCCATCAGAGATCCAGAATTCTGGTGTATATCTGACATAACTGCAGGTTTTACATCTGTTTCTAACTTTTTATAGCCCAGCGCAGTCATGTTGGACATGGAGGGATTTATCACAGAACACATTTAGTTATGCCTGTTTTCAGTATCGGATAAATCATGACCAACCGCTTTCCTTGTATATTAATCCCTACATGGAGCTGGTACTTAATTTCTTCTATCAGCTGGGAGGATGATAAACTAGAGGTTATAAAGAGGCGCAAGCTTCTTGGAGATATAAATTACTTTAAAGTGGGCCATATTTTTCCTGGCCCAAAACTGAGAACCAAATGAAACCGCCGACTGGGCAGAGAGAGGATCAGTGTACCAAGTGGATGAATTTTCCTTGAGGCAAGAGCCATCAACAGTTAATTGAGAGACTCACATGGTACAGCAGAGCTTACAAAAGGCCTGAAGTTAAACGCCAAAAAATGCATAGTCATACCCTTCGGGAAAAACAAGGTTACCCCTAGCTACCATATAGGTGACAATCCACTGAGCACAGAAAAAGTCATCAGGGATCTGGGGACCCAAGCTGACAGTAGTCTTTCGTTTGACACTCATGTTGCTAAAGTAGTTAGGAAAACCTTCTATATCGCCCACCTGATCATGAAGGGATTCACATCTAGATCAAGGGAGGTCATCGTCCCCCTGTACTCATCACTCATTAGACCTATGATTGAGTACAATGCCCGCTCGGAATGTATCTGACCAGACACCTGATGCAGCTTGAAAGGCCCCAAAAGTTCCTCACCAAAAGGATAAAGGGTCTCAAAAATATGTCTTATGCTGCCCGACTGAAAGAACTCCACCTTTATTCAGTCTCATACCGCTTGCTCAGAGGTGACCTGTGCCTGACATATAAGGCCATGTCAAACCCAGATTTGATGAATATGCTTCACCTCAAAAATCTAGATCCCTCAGAACCACAAGGGCGGAGACTTAAACCTTGACACGGTTATAAATAGAACGTGCTGGAGGGACAGATTCATCACCCAGAGACTCCCTATGCTGTGGAACAAAATCCCGGTACATGTGAGGCAGAGCACCTCGCTGGCCTTGTTCAAGAGGAATCTTGACCAATGGATGGGAGATCGCAGATATACCCCAGGGATTACTTCAGTGTCACTGCTTGACAGAGGCACAGAAAAATTATAGGCATAGTTTTTATTCAAACTAAAGGGGTGGCGAAAGCCACATAACTATGGGCTAGGCTTATAAATGCCCTTGGGCAGATAGCCTAGTATGAACCTATGAACCTATGAACCTATAAGAACAGTATTCAGACCCGCCCACTTCCTCTACAGTGACTAGTGTGAGTATGGCTGCCCAGAATGGAGTGAGGGAATCAATGGAGAAAAAAGGACTGTACAGCAGTAAACACTGAATTTGACTTCTGCACAAAAGTATTATTAGCTAAATTTGCCAGAGAAAGTTGCAGTGTGGCAGAGAACTCCGTCAAGAGGGCAGTCGCAGCAGAGAAAGATACTTAGTGGGGCCAAGAGAAAAGACAGCAGCCCACTGCATTACAACAAAGCAGCACGAAAGTAGCTGGTTCAAACAAAGGCATTTTGAACTTAGTAGACTTGTTTTGTCAGATGCCCATATTTCATTGTTGGAGAAGGGTTTAAAGTTTATTCCAAGTAGTCCAGATGATCTAGTGACAGCACTGACTGACTTAAAGTTGTTTGTAAGAACTCTGAATTTGAAATTGCTGCATAAAAATGATGCTCAAACTGATGTTTTGAATTGTAAAAAATGAACCACATTTGTATCAATTAACAGTCTAGTTTTAACAGCATTTCATAATGTCTGTGAGAATGAAATTAGGCAGCTGTATGCCAAAGATGTTAAAAAGTATAATTTAAAATATGATGAGTATGAAGCTATGAAAATCTTGGAGAGTGATACTAACATCATTATTTTAAACAAGCTGATAAGGGTGGGGCCACTGTAATCATGAATCAAACTAAATAAATGGCCCCACTAAAACTGTTGTTAAGAAAATTACTTTTTCTGAAGTTAGAAAATGTATCAGTGATGTAAACATGGCTATATACGACTTGCAGCTTAGTGGTGATATAAATATCAAATTGTTTAATTACTTTACAGCGTCTTGCCACAGAATTCCTCAGATGTATGGTACACCTAAAATTCATAAATTGCTCACCAACCCACCACTGAGACCTATTGTCTCAGGAAGGGGTTGGGTGAATGAACCATTGTATACCTGCAGAAAAGGCCAAGTCAGTTTTTGCATATATGCCCTAGTATGGTTAAAGATACTTCTGACTTCATGAAACTTATTGAGTGGCATGTTAAAAGAAATCCAGAAGGAGACTTTGGTTATTTACTTGTGACAATGGATATAACTTCCCTGTTCATGGTAATTCCGAATGATTATGGGCTTGAAGACATACAAGAATTTTTAAACAATGAAGTGTCTATGCCAGCAAATGAGGTAGAGAGTATTTACTTACTTCTGGAACTAGTGTTAAAAAATGTATCTCTCTTTGATGATGAGCCTTATTTGCAACAGGCAAGAGTGGCCATGGGGACTTCAGTGGCCAACACATATGCAAATATTGTATTGCATCAGTGGGAAAAAAAGTTTATATATAGTGACAGGCATGTTTTGAATAGTAAAGTTGAATGTTATCAAAGATTTGTGGATGATTGATTTTTTTTTTTTTGTATGGAAAGGGAGTTTTGATGAGCTGCATGAATATATTTCTTATTTAAATGACATGACAAATTTTCTTAAATTTGAAATGGAACATTCTGAGAGAGAATTAGTGTTCTTGGATATATGACTGGAGAAAAAAATTAGAAAGAACAGAAACCAGCATTCACAAAAAAGAAGTCCATGCTTGTCGTTATGTGCATAAGCAAAGTATGTATGCACCTCATGTGTTTCCAGGAATAACGAAGGCTCAGTTGGGTAGGGTCAGTAAGTTAAATACTGATGACCAGAAGTTTAATCAGCAGCTAGAAGACATGGTTGATGAATTTATAAATAGTGGTTATAATCAAACAGAACTTCTTAGAATTTGTGGTGGGGTAAAAAAGGACAAAGAAACCTCTCTGAAATCCATTTTTTCTAAGGGGGTAGAAGAACTGGTACAAATGGGAGTTCAGTGTAGTAAAATTAGGTATGTAACTACTTTTAATGTAAGAACAGGTGATCTTAAAAGAATTATAAAAAATAATTGGATTATTTTGTTGGCTCTACCTGAGCTGCAGACATGTCTGAATAAAAAGCCTTATTTTTCTTATAGGAACACTAGAAACTTAAAGAGAAGGCTATGTTATAAGGATTTTAAAGTATATGCCAAGCAACAAACAGTTACAAAGCAAGGCACTTTTAAGTGTATGAATTGTAGCTGTTGTAATGATATTTTAACAGGTAATAATAATGTGTTCACACATCCTGTGACCAACGGGCAATATACTTTTTCCCTCACAGACAGTTGTAATACCAGCTATATGGTGTACCTCGCCACTTGTGTGAAATGTTTTTAATTTTATGTGGGGAAAACCACCAGAAGGCCGAGGGAGCGAATTATTGAGCATAAGTCGGATTGAAGGAGGAAATGACAAGAATGCTCTAAGTAGACATATCATGAACAAGGGTGAGGACCATTGTTTTAGGTTTAGGGTAATAGACATAGTAGTGAAAGGAACCGGGGGGGGGGTGATTTAAACAATTTCTTGAAAACAGAGTATGAATAGATTATTAGATTATGTGCAGAATTTGAACTTGGTCTTAACGATACTGTAAGTATTAAACCTGTTTTAGTAAGAATACAACAACAAAATAATGTATTTTTAAAAACATTTTTTATGCAGTGTCGTGATATGCAGGCTGTGGTCATGTGATACTTGTTTGCTGTTATTTAAATGGTGATTATTCTGTGTAATGGTATTAACATTGAGAAAGGGTTGTTACCCGAAAGCTTTGCTTTAATAAAGTTTTTGCTTGACGTTGGAGCGTTTTTTTTTCTGAGTCTGTTGTTATTTTTCCATTTACCACAGTATTAACTTTATTTACCAGTATTATGCCATCACCATGTTTTGCATACCAAGTTTCATATTACTTAGGACCCCCTACTAGTATTTGATTAATACAGCTTTTGTTTTCCAGACAAAAGGTAACAGAGACCTTCACTTTTTCTACAATGCTGCCAAGAAGCTTGCAGGCATTGTTGTGTAGTCTGTTTCAGCCAAGTCCTACTAAAACACAGCTTCCATGTGTCCAGACTACATACCTGGCTACATGTTGCTAGGCCTCAAATGTAGATTTATCAACACCTTCTGAGCCTCTTTAAACTTGGTCACTTTACTGGTTACGTATCTAATGCTTGTTGAACTGCTATAGCAGTTCCAGTACACAAGGGTAGCCTTACCATTGATCCAGAAAATTAGATACCAATAAGTGTCACAAGTTGGATTTGTAAAGTCAGTAGCAGATCTGGTAAACAGAGACACTGGGAAACTTCATTCCCTTGAACATTTTACTTTTGCTTTGTTAAAGATAGGCCATGTCTGAACAGTAAAATCAGATTTTTCAGTAGAGTTACAGAATCCAAAAATAAGGGCCAGTTGGTCCACACTTATTGCTGTGATATTCAGTATAATTCCCCATGAAGGTATCCTCAACAAGCTTACACATCTTAGTGTTAATCTTCTGTCATCCTACAGTTAAGGTTGGCAGAACCTCTTCTGCATGGTAGCATGTCAGTAATAGAACTCCCCAAAGCTATCTTGGGCTCCTGCAGTTCAGCATCTGATTTTCAGATGTAAAGGTCGATGCTCATGGGCTGTGTTTACTAAGTTTCCTAATGGCTGCATACTGCTTGCCATCATATGATCCTGTAAGAGCTCAGTTATAATCGCAGTCTGCAGTCTACTGACCATGGACTATCTTAATGACAGAATATATATATATATATATATATATATATATATATATATATTTTTTTTTTTTGGCAAGTGAGTATTTCCCACTTCATAGCATTATCAAACTCCATATCTCTGGATCTGGGTACTGTGATCGACAATGGTTGGCCAGCATGTATCAGTCATAGGCAGAAATGCTCCTGTCTAGCACATTTAATTTCCAAATGCATAATCTTGCTTAGTCTTTCCCTCTGGTTAATCTACCACCTTCCAGATTTGCAACAGTTGTTGCTCCTGTTCTCCATGTTTGTTTACACAACATAGTTTTCCACTTGGACTAATAGTCCTTCATTTGTAAACATAAATATGACTGAGCTGTGTTGCCCTAAATCTGCTAGTTTAAGTCTGGCATACCTGAACCCCCCTCAATTTTGGAAGCATAAACATATAGGCATGTAGTTTTATAGGTATATACTAGGGTAAACGACCACCAGTGCTTTTATAAGCCTAGCTGCACAACCCAGTTGTACTCTTCCCCCATACCTCCTTTCCTTATATATACAAATTCCATGGTTGCACAGTTGCTGAGAAAAAGGGAAAAAAACACCACACATGGTGAATCAGTGCTGGGGAACAAACACAGACATCTACAGATCTGGGGTTACAACATGATGCTGCCCATTACAACCCACACACACACTTCCTCACTTCCCTAATAAGTCCTATTGATAAGAAATGATGCCATTGCATAATTTCTATACAGTTCTACACTTTTCTGTGAAATGAGTTTTCACTGAAATTGGTTTGACCATTTGAGTTAAATTACAGAGAACCCTCCATGGGGATACCATCTGCACCCACTGCTTTTCCTACTTTGACTTTTCATTGCATGCTTATTTCTTCCTTTATTATATCAGCCATTAAGACCTCCCTTTCTATTTTTTTATTTTTGGTAGGTTTAACCTACAGAGTTACGTACAGCCTGCAAAACTCCATGCACAGGTCACTCTAAAAGTGCACAGTCATGGTTCTTGTTACCGGCTTGCCTACAGTCAGTTTCTCTCTGCTATAACTTGAAACCCGTCATGCACAGCTGAAAGAAAGTAGAATAATTTGACTCCACTTACCTCCCATATCCTGATTGACCAGGTACTTTAACAGAGGCAGCATGTGTGTATATCATATGTCAAGAAGAAATGTTTCTGTGAGAAAATTTATTCCTGGAGTAAGTGCCCAACAGTAAGGATTCAACTATGTCTGCTCTGTAGTGTTAAGTACAGGCACAGAGTCCTGCATGTTTACTACCAGAATTTCCAGCCTTTCAATTCCTCCTCATCTCCTATCAGCATCCTTGCCCCCCTCCTCCAAATAAATTCAGATAAAAATCACAAATTTACAATTTCCTTGGGCTGCAGAGATGCCAATCTACTCTGTTCTAAGTATTGTTTTTTTAAAGCAATATCTTTATTTTAAATACATTTTAAATGCTGAAGAAGTTTGTGCAGTAGTTTACCTTCAAGCTGAGCATGCCCACAGTGATCATCTCCTACTGGTGTGGGAGCTATTGCCTGCTACTATTTCGTCTCATCCCCGATTCCTCAGCCAGCCCCCACATTCCATTACATTTATAGACCCTGGTCTCCATCCAGAACTCCACCTACGTCCCACACTTCTTAAAGATATACACTTAACTGTAGACATTCCCCAGTCACATTTCCTCACATTTGTAATACTCCAGCCAACCAGGCCTTAAGCTAAACCTTCCTCTTTTTCCTCTCGTACCATGCCCCTTTATTCCAACAGACTCTCCTACCTCTTCTTTTACACACCCATCCAGTACTACCCGCAGTCTGCTCCCTATTTTTAAGTTATTTTTTTCCCTCTTACCTTAATGTCACACCTTCTAACTACTCCCTAATTTTAACATGTATGTTTTACTCTTCATATTCATTATTTCTCCTCCTCTCTCATTTTATTTAATTTCATTCTTAATTACTTCACATCTACAGTGATACTGTCCTACACAATTGTATTGTTATCCTTCACAACTGCTGCATGTCTTACATCTTACCAACACCTACATCTGCATCCATTTCTCCATATCCATCCCAGTCATCTCCCAAACACTACACATCTCTATTAATAGCCCGTACTTTCTTCTCTTCTGCTACTGTCTACCCCTTTAAATTGAAGTATAATACCCACAAGAACTTAATCAACAAGTAAGCCATTCCCTAAACCAGGGCTGCAATTTATACACCCTTATACATCCTCCCGTCTGTCATTTCACTTGAAAATGTGGTGATATTCACTCTAACCCAGGTCCTGCAATCACTAAACAATATAACACGCCTTCCACATCACAAAATAGTCATCCCTTAAAAATGTACAATATTTAGCTACATACAGTTAACCTTAGAGGAAAGAATCTTACTGATGTAAATGCCTGGATAGCATACCATTCCCCAGATCTACTAATATCCACAGAATCTTGTCTTAAACAAAAAGTACAAGATAGTACATATACAGTTTTCTTTGTTTTATGACCTCTGTTAACCAATATTGAAACTCTGGAAAGTTTGTCTCAGCACTTTTCCTAGATTTAACCAAAGCTTTCAACTTGGTATCCCACCAGAAATTGCTTCAAAAACGGTCTTTCCTAGGAATATATGAAACCTCACTATCTTAATTTCCAGTTACCTTTCAAGTAAGCAGCAAACAGTAAAATGGCAAAATGACATCTCCTCTTTCCTTCCCATTGCAGTAGGTGTCCCTCAAGGATCCATTTAGGTTCCCTGTTATATTCATTAATTATCTCCAGCTAGCTTCTAAATAAGCCACGATGATATAGTACTCAGGCGATTCAACAATCTGTTCTACTAAAAGCATAAATAAATTAAAACAGTTTTACTATGAGTCTTTCTACACCATAGAGTCCTGACTGTCTGATATACAACTGGTCTTTAACCCTTAAAAAAAAAAAAAAAAAAAAAAAAAAAAACTGATCCTGTTTACCCCAAGGCATTAACTGACTACAAAAATTAATTTCAAAATCACTTCCTATAACAATATCATCATAGAACTAGTAAGTCAAATTAAGGTTCTAGAAATCACTAGTGATGATAACTTAGTTTGGTCATCAGATAAAATAAGTACTAGAAAACACCCACCAAAAGCTAGGTGCACTCAATAAACAGTACCTCACTGATAATGCCAGAAGAAATTATTGCTCAGTCCATTTTCATCCCTACACAGCTTTATGCTACTCCCATCTTGATTAACGTAAATCCACTCAACGTTCATTCTTGGAATAGTGCTATAATAAGGTAGCAAAATTTTTCTGCCTACCATCATTATATCTGGCCTTAAAAAAATTTCAGTGGTTAGAAATAAGGCATTACCTTACACTTTTCCAACTAGTCACTTCCCATAAACTCATCTATTATCCAGACAAATGCCCTAGTTTGAAAAGTATTCTCCAACTTTATAACCTAAGTACACAGCTGAGCTCCACTGGCAAAATGTTAACTGTTAAAAGCTAACAAATCAGCTGTTGATTTTTTTTTTTGTATTTCTTTCCTGGGCAAAATTGGGAACACTGTTCCTCTCAGTCTATGAAACACAGTAAACACCAACTCTTTTAAGGCACAAACAGGAGAATACCTATCAGATACCTTGCTATGTACACGCACAACTCACAAATGATAAACGTCCTGCTCCTTGCTATATCCTATTCCTTCTAAGCATTATACCCATAGTTATCTGTTCAAAATCTCCTCCGTGTCCTCTCTTTCTTTCTCCCTCTTCTTCCTTCTACCTATCCTGAAACATTCTCTCTCACCTTGAAATACTAGTCATCCATTTTCCTCCTTTTCTCTCCTTCTACCAAGTTCTTTCCAAATGTTTCATATCTTTTTAGATGATGATGCTATTATTTAATAATACTCCATTTAAATGTTGTATATTTGCTGATTACTACCAAGGTCTTTCCAAATGTTTCATATCTCTTTAGTTGATGATGCTATTAATTAATAATTCTCTGTTTAAATGTTGTATATTTGCTGATTACTACCAAGTTCTTTCCAAATGTTTCATATCTCTTAAGATGATGATGCTATTAATTAATGATACTCTGTTTAAATGTTGTATATTTGCTGATTACTTGTACATCACTGTTGGTTAATTTTAAACCTTTGTTTACTATATTCTTTATGTAATGTTTACTCCCTGGAAAAAGTTTCATAGCTCATTATATGATGCTGCTGTTATTTAATGATAGTCTTTAAATTCTGTATATTTGTTGATTACTTGTATACTTCTGCGTTCCTTATGTAATAAAGTAAATGCTTCTGAAATTAAAGCCATGCACCGATGCCCCTGATGGCCTGCCCCCAGAATACCTTCAAAAAGCAGAAAACTCCATAGCATACCCTGTCAGCCTACTTCTTAATCGGTCCATTCAAGAGTCCTATGTTCCCACCATTTGGAAAAAAAAGCTTTCATCCTTCCACTACATAAAGGCAGAAACAACACTGGTATCTCCAACTTCCGACCCATTGCCATTCTATCCCCTATTTCAAAGATCCTCGAAAAATGTATCCACTCCCAATTCCTTAAATATCTTCTAGACAATAACCTACTATCAGTAACCCAGCATGGCTTCAGACGCAGCCATAGCACCACTACAGCTCTAATATCCTTCTCTGAATCAAGCCAGGGATGCCGGGAAGCTAGTCTCCTCTCTATTTCTAGATCTTTCCAAAGCCTTTGATACTATATCCCACCCACTTCTCCTTAGTAAACTCACCAACGTAGGAATGTCTCCCTCTACCTTTCTCTGGTTTTCCACCTACCTCACAGACAGACGACAAGCTACAAAATGGCTACACTCTCTCTCTCTCTCTCTCTCCATTCCTCAATACTACTACTGGTGTTCCCCAGGGATCCATCCTAGGGCCTCTGTTATTCAGCATTTTTATCAATGATTTTCACTCCACTCTCTCTCAAGGCACAGTCATTCAGTATGCAGATGACTCTACGATCATCTGCAGTGCCAACTCTCCTCCTGAACTCCTAAAACTCACCCAGTCAGCACTCACCTCCACTGAAATATGGATGACTAACAACTATCTTACCCTAAACCCTAAAAAAAAAAAAACTTATGCTATTCACCCCAAAGAAAACCACTACTGTAATTTGACTCTCTCTCCATACTCTCCCAGGATAACACTACTATTGAGGTTGTCACACATACCAAGCTATTAGGTGTCACTATAGATGAACACCTATCCTTCGACTTGCATATTCATAACAATATAAAAAAGCTCACCAAAAATTGGGCATGCTATACTGCCACAAAACATTACTCATTTTCCTCTCAATACTGTCACTTGCCTCCTCCTTCCTGCTTCCATCTCTACTCCATGGTGCTTTTCTCTTTAATAACATACACGCCAGTCTAAAATCCAAGCTAAATACTTGCTATAACAAAATTGCAAAATTTGTCACAAACAAAAAAATTCATCCCACCACTGTGCCTCACTCCACATACTAAACTGGCTAGAACTTACCCATCATCTCACATACATACAACAGCCCATAAACTAATATTCAGCCCTACCAGCTGCCCTGCCCTTTCATCTCTGTTTAAACCCTATCGCCCTAACAGAACCCTCCGCTCGGAAAATCAAATGCTCTTGCAGATTAGCAAACCAACCCTCTCTGCTGGCCAAATGCTCCACTCCTTCTCCACTGCCAAATTATGGAATTCTCTCCCACAAACTCTTAAGATCCACCAGCAGCACATCTCTCTTCAAAGAATCCTTAAAACAACAGCTGTCCTCACAGTGGCTATGCTCATGTGCCAGTTCCTCACACTCCATAACTTGAACACTCTTTCTTTCTCCCACTCCTCAACTTGACCTCTTCCTCTTCTCCCACTACCACCTCCACTTCTCTCCTTCTCTATCCTACATACCTATTTAATCCTTCCTATTTCCTGAGTAATAATCTTTTGCTACTATTACGTATAGTGGTAGCATAAGTAGGGTATCTTATTTATGTCTGTGTTACCTCATTGCCTATGTTTATATTGTCAGTAACCTATTTTATTGTCATCTCTTGTTGCACATGATATATTTGTTGTTTGTATAAATCACTGTGGAGCTTTTCTCCCCGGGCCTCCACTGAAAATTGGCACTTTTTGGCCCAGTGGACCATCCCAGTAAACAAATGCAAGTAAAATAAATAAATAAATAATACTGGAATTATTCTGGAGCTTTTCTCCATGGGCCTCCCCTGAAAATGGGGTAGCGTTCTTCCCACTCAGACTATCCTGATAAACAAATGTCATAAATAAATAAATGCCTTCGTCCCATCTCCCACTTCTCTCTCAACCCTCTCACCCTATATGTATAGATTTCCACAATATTGTATCATTACCTCTGTTATTTCATTTGGATCTCCAACTTAACCTTCCTGTGTCCTGACCTCTTAATTTTGCTACCATATGTTCAACTTTTTACTGCCTTAATCTGTACACCAGATACTTATTACTCTTGGGGTAGACACAAAAAAGTCATGCATTACAGCCATGGCTCTAACATTCATTCAAAATCTTTAGATGTTCCACTATGCCTTGGCTGGCTTCTCTTAACTTTGCCTGCCATTTATCTCTCATTTCCTTGCTCTTTGTTTTTTAGAGTTCTTTTGTCTTTGATGCTGCTTGTATGTACTCCCACTCCAAAGTACATTTGCCTTGGCTTTGGCCAGGGTTTCAAGCTTTACCCTTCTCCTATCCCAGGCCAGGTTCCCTTCTGGTACATCCAACTTTTCCATCAGTTCATTAATCTACTCCCTAACCAATTTTCAAATGCATTTTTAATAGATATGTATGGAAACTGACAATGCTTTTTTCACCCACTTTTGATTTTCATCTTGCTTACCAATCTGTATTGTGTGTGATCTGTCAGGGTTTTCAGATGGGTCTGATGCACAAGGCTTAAATGCTCCCTAGTCAAATAGCATCTGTCCAACCTTGCACACATTATACATTTAATCAAAAAGAATTTGTACCCAATCTGCTACTGTCCTTTTCACATAACCTCTGTTAGACCAAAGTTCCTTGTCATTTTTTTTCAGATATGTTCCTTTCATTGAGATTCCCAATCATCGTGGTCTCCCTAACACACAATCTTTTTTACACATAAAGTTTGTCGCCTCTTACTTTTACTCCCCCTTAAAAAGCACCCCATTACAGTTTTAATTTCCTGTATCTTTGACCTTGGGGAGATATATATTTCCACAGTAGTTACTCTTCTGCCCTTCCATGTGCCTTTTATCATTAAGTATCTGCTCTGTTTATCAGTTTGTTTCTTCAGCTTCTACTCCATTCCCCATTTTTATTAACAACAAGACTCCCCTCTTCCTCTGTCCTGTCATGTTTGCATAATAACCCTTCATTCTACTCTTTATAGTGAAGCAGTAATATTTTCTCTTTATTTAGGTGCATCTCTCAAAATATCATTACCTGTTCCTCATGGTAATATATAAATATCCCATTAACTTTTCCCATTTCCCCTAATATTAGCTACTAGCTTAATAACATTTGCAAACATAAATTTGAGTGGAAACACCATAACACAAAGTATTATGATCAGGTTTTCAATCATAACCAACCCATGTGTTTGAGAAAAGAATGTCAAGAAATTCCCTTGCGATATGAATCTTGACATCATTTTGAGAGCATATAAACTAGCTGGTCATGTTCAGAAAGACTGGGCGACAATTCTTGATATTACTTGGAGCTTTAGCTACCCTGGTATGTTACCAATTATAGAGAACTAGAAAAAAAGAAAATGTGTAGGAGTGCAAAGTGTTTTACAGCTTTGAAAGCTGTAAGGCACTTAACGTGGTCCTACAGACAAGTTCAAAGTAACATGTACTTCTGATCAACCAACAGTTTAAAAGCTGTCAGATACTTACTGTAATGCACTTTTGTGTGTGTGTGTGTGTGTGTGTGTGTGTGTGTGTGTGTGTGTGTGTGTGTGTCAGAACAAAGTGTATTACATATTTCAAGGCTGTCATGCATTTTCAGTGGGTCTACTCTTGTGCTGCAACCTGTGTTACATTCTTTATCCGTTATCCTTGAAATAGATACATGAAGATATTTGAGTATTGTGAGCCCATAATGCTTTCCTAAAGCTAGTAAAGGCAGGATCATTCCCTATTTCAGTATGGACCAAGTTTCAAATCACTAGAGAAATTTTGAAAAAGGCTGCTTCAGAGATTGATAGAGCAAAATGTAGCTTGAATAGAAACATTGCACATAGTTAGTGTTCCCCATGAATACCAAAAGATCTTGTTTCAGCTACTTGGCCAAGTACTTCAGCTTCAGGTTGCAAACATTCTCATGGCTTTTGTAGTCTTATGCCAGTTTCACTTTGTAAATCTGGTAGTCTTCCGAAGTTTCTGTAATAGGAATATGTCCATTTCTCCTGATTTCTTCACAGCATTTTCTTTATTTTGTGTTCATTTTCAAGCATCAGCAGAGAGTTGAACTAGGTAATCTGTTTTTCAGGCATTCTGCCCATTAACCATTGAGATGCTGAGTCCTTGCAGTGAAATATTCCATTATCCCAAAGATGTGAGATGAAAATCCTCATACCTGTTACTAGTACTTTTTTGTGAAATTGTTCACTGTCTGAATACTTCTGTCTGTCTCTGTTGATCACAGCTGAGTGAACTTGTGTCCTGCTTGAACTCCCATTCATGCACAGATCTTCTGATTCTTGATTTTTTTATTGGTCATCATTATATGATATGACAATATCAGGTATCCCATATTTCCAAAATAAAGAAGTTGGTGCATGAATCACACTAAACAGATCTGTCAATTTCAGTATTCTAGGGTACTTGGAATGCATATATATATGCATAAGTGTGTATGGAATACATGATTTCTTCTAGCTAAAATAAAACCTGTGGCAATGTTCACCTGTCACTGGGTTATACTAGCATTTCTTGCTTTGTATTGCTGTTTGTGGTATGTACTTTGTTTTACTTGAGTTGGATCTATTTAGCCAATTTGTTATGCTTCTAATTCTTTCTTTGCATTTTGCTGTTCCCATATATATATTCCTTGCATACTCTTGAACATTTGTCTTCACATTTTATTGGGAACTATTAGTTTGTCAGCTTTGTACGTTATGCTTTAGACTTATTTCTCCCTTGAAAGTAAAATAATTTTTCATTGCTAACAATTTTTACTCAGGCAAAAACCATAACGCCCTTCCCTAACTGCATTTCTAAGTTTGTCAGTACATCTGGAAGTAATTTACTTTTTCTTCTGCCTTTGTAACTAATTTACTCAATGACTATGCAGATCTTCTTCATGCTTCACTGGTAAATAAGCCCTATTCAGCATGTATGCTACATGTAGTTATTTGCCTGGTTTATATTTCACATTGAAGTCATACTTCTGTACATCAAAGTAATATATTATACAATTTCAAGAGATGGCTTGTACAGAGACTTCCTGAGTATACCCAATGATTCTTGCTCTGTTTCTTCCTGACCTTCTTTACCACAGACAAATGCGTAAGTTTTTTTCTCAGTGAACATATCTTCTTTGCCAGTCTGTAAATGCACATGACCAACATGCAACTGGTTTGCTCTGTACCAGGATCTCAGATTCTATACTATTCTGATTGGTACCCACTTATTCACAACCAAATAAATAATTCACATTATATTATTTTAACTTTGGAGCTTCTTTGTCCCACCAGGGGCTCCAATATCCTAGACCTGGTCATTACCAACATGGGAGATAGATGCTCCACACCAGTGGTCACCCCCTCATTGGTAAGGTCTGACCATAAGCAAATCACCTGTGACATCCACGTCCCACCCCCACCCCCAGTAAGGAAACCTCCTTAAAAAACTTCTCCAAAGCCAACTTCAAGCTACTGAAGTCAGAAGTGACAAACTTCACAACACCCACGCAGACGGGATCTGGAAGTTCGACTGCAGAATCCTACACTAAGGCACTGTACGAGCACATCCTCTTGTGCATGAATCGTGCCATCCCAAATAGAACCAAGATGCTCTTCTTCAAAAAAAGGAAGCCGATCTGGTGGTCCCTTGCTATAAACAAACTATACAACAGAAGGAAGAAACTGTTGTAAAAAAGAGGAAAATCCCTGGATGCAAAAAACTCCCTCACCAGCCTCAGTAAGAAGCTGAGATCCCTCATAAAATCCTCAAAAGCTAGTTATGAAAATAAAATTGCCAAAGATTCCAAAGACAACTACAAGGCATTCTATAGTTATGTCAAAAATCTAAATGGCAATGCTCAGATCTGCTCTGAGTTACAACAGAATGGCATTAAATATACTGATCCCAAGGATATTGCCAATATCCTGGCAGATCGATTTAGTGCCAACTTCACCCCACTCTCACCCTCTAAAGGGCCCATCTCAATACCAAATGATTGCCAAATTCCGATAATCACGGCCACACAGGTAAGAATACAGCATCCATGGGACCAGATGACATCCCAGGTTGTGTACTACATGAACTACAAAATGAACTGGCACCTCACCTAAGTGTCATGTTTAATCATAGCCTCACCTCAGGCTTCGTGCCCACTGAGTGGCGCACAGCTACAGTTATCCCGCTCCACAAGGGAGGATCCATCTTGGATCCCGGGAACTACTGTCCCATCAGTCTGACAAGCCTGATTTGCAAGGGCATGGAACGCATTATCATGGAACTTATAAACAAAGACATTGGCAACCTTCAAACACTAGACCCCACCCAGTTTGGGTTTGTGAAGGGCCGATCTTGTCTCCTGAATCTGATTGACTTCTTCGAATCAGTCTCCAGAGCTGTGCACAAGGGTAAGTCAGTCCACACAGCCTATCTGGACCTCACCAAGGCCTTTGACACCATCTCCCACTCTGGAATCATAGATAAACTTACTAAGCTGGGCATAAATCCCTACATCACTCAATGGGTTGCTAACTGGCTTACTGACAGAACCCAGACAGTAAAAGTAGCCGACTCCAAATCCAGCTCCAGACAAGTGACAAGTGGAGTACCTCAGGGTTCAGTTCTGGGACCACTCTTGTTTGGCATCTACTTCTCTGAAGTACACGCCAACACTAAGGAACTCTGGCTAACAAAGTTTGCAGATGACTGCAAACTGGGAGCCATTATTGAATCCCCAAATGACGTGGATATTCTACAAAAGGGCCTAACAGAAACAGATGCCTGGTGCCAGAGCCATGGGCTCAAGCTTAATGCCAAGAAATGTATAGTTATCCCCTTTGGAAAAAAACATGTAACCATGAATTACCACATAGGTGGCAGGACACTAAACATCGAAAGTGTGATGAGAGACTTAGGGACACAGGTGGACAGTGGTCTCACTTTCGATAACCACATTGCCACAACAGTCAGGAAATCCTTCTATGTGGCACACCTCATCACTAAGGGCTTTTCATCCAGAAAAAAGGAGGTCATTGTCCCACTGTACTCATCCCTCATTAGACCCATTATAGAGTATAATGCCCCGTTTGGTATGTACCTCACAAGACATCTGCAACAGCTTGAAAGGCCACAGAAATACCTCACTAAAAGAATCACAGGCCTAAAGCAGATGCCATATACTGACCGTCTAAAAAAAACTCCAGCTATACTCTGTGGCATATCGTCTACTCAGAGGCGATCTCTGCTTAACATACAAGGCCTTGTCAAACCCTGAGCTGCTGGACATGCTCCACTTAAAGAAATCCCAATCCCTCAGAGCCACACGCTCCAGGGATCTAAACCTTGTCATCACAATGAACAAAACATGCTGGAGGGATAGGTTCCTGACCCAGAGACTCCCCATACTCTGGAATAGACTGCCCATACATATCAAGCAGAGCGCCTCTTTGGCCCTCTTCAAAAGGAACCTTGATGATTGGATGGGAGATAGGAAATTCACCCCGGGGATCATGTCAGTTGCCCTGCTAGACAGGGGCCTGGAGAAGTAAATATTGTGGGAAGAAATTATCCAGGAAATAATTATGGCTAGGCTTGCATAGGCCCTAGGGCCGATAGCCTAGTACCAACCTATGAAACCTATAAGTAGTTTGAGTATTTCAGAAATTTCTTACTGTTCATAGCTCCATTCACATTCTATATTTTGCTCCTTTTTCTTAAAAGTGTAGTTAAAGTCAAGATATTTGATAAAACTGTTGCAAGATACTGCACCATTCTCAGAACCCTCTTTAATGGAGTTGTGGAAGTTTGCACTGTAACTTCCAATGGGCTGATCCTAAGCTTTTTGATAGAATCAAACTATGTACTCATATTTCAAATAAATACTCGCATCTCTGGAACCATAGGGGTGACTAAAGAAGTATAAATGGCAAACTGTTCCACACAAACTATTTTTGTAGTGGTAGTGTTCTGTAGGTTCTAGGTATTAAACTGGATTTTATAACTCATAATAACCACAGTAACTATTACGTTTATAATATTTTGTAAACAACTTGGCAATAATCTTAGCAACCACTTGAGTTGCACACATACTGTTGGCAGCATTATGTTCATACTGCTGAGTGCTTTTATATGAGGTTAAGCAATTCTGTCTGTATTACTTGCTTGTTGAGATATTTAGAAAAAAATGTGAAATTTATGACAATGTAAATGAATGTTATATGAAAATAATTAGTATGTCTTTACCTGCACCAGATGGAGGTCAGTTGGCAACACAGTTGTGTTTGGCATTGTGTAAGCTTTCAGATGAAATCTTTTACTACTTTGTAGCATGGTTTTGGAATTATTGATGCAAATATGAGCAAGCAATATTTGACACATTAGAGGCATCACTAGGATGTAACTGCAGAGGCACCTAGAGGTGTCACGTGGCTGTAATGTGTTAAGGTTGCTTGGCACTTGTACTGCTGTTTTTTTTTTTTTTCTTATTATTATTAAGCTTTAATTCTTCTGTCTTTAAAATATGACCCAATGCTTTTCAGAATTGTTAAGTCTTGTTTGCTTGAAATATTGTCCTTAATTTTAGTAGCTGTGTCAGCCTGTTCTGCTGTTCCTTTTTTGAAGGGAGGGGTCTGACCTCACATTACTAGATCATGTATTATCTTTACATGCCATACTAAGCCTTTAGTAACATGTATAGCAGCCTTTTGGAGTAACTCTGGTGCTAATGATGTACTTACTAAATGGAAATCTAAGGAACTTGTACCTTTTGGAATATATTAAACATACACAGTTATGATCTTTTGTCATGTAGATTTACCTACTAGAATCCCTGCTTTGTGTTTGATAAATAAAAATGTGACAGTATTCTCATAGGTGATCCATAAATGTGTAGGTATTGTACATAGTAAATCCATATACCATAGCCTTGCATGTCTCATAAAATTCCTGTAATAACTGAGAATGTTGACATTCACTACTGTGTACTTGCAAGAGTACAGGTACAGAGTAGGCATCCAAAGTAAGTCCCTTACTATATTTTGTGATTTACAGTCATGTGAAGGAAGACATATAGATGAGTCCGTCGCATAGTAAGATCCATGAAAACAATCACTGACATTTTAAGCAAACCCAGGATAATAAAAATTCATATGAGTAATATCAGAGTAATTACTAGCAACAATAAATAAATTGTGAAAATCAGGGTGTTATGGCATTAATATAAAGAAATTAATATGTTACATTATATACAATAGCACCAGGATGCACTACTTGTGATGTACTTGCACTTTGTTTACATACGTTTGAAATGTTAAAAGGATGTTGAAGGCATCCAAGCCTGACCATTACAAAACAGCCAAGACCTATATTAGTAAAGATGCAGTCTTACCAACAGAAAGAGTTGATCTTAACAAAACTGTGACAGAAGTACAAAATATTGAAAAATGGAGAAAGAGTGTTTGTGGAAAATGATTACTCACTGTACACTATGCAAAGAAAATCAAATTTATCCCAGCAATCAGGGAATATCTAGAGGCAGGTATGAGATTCAAGCTGCTGTTTACAGCTATCTTCAGAATATTTTTTCCTGGAGGATCAAAGACATTTTTGATGCAAAACATGCTAAAGAGGAAGTACAAAAGTTTATCCAACAAAAATGAGCCATTAAACAGAAGGGAACTCTGCTTCTCATTCTTCTAACAGTAAAGCTAATTGAAAGACTTTTCCAGTGAAACCTTTTGCAATGTTCCAAAGAAAATGCTTGAGAGACAAAAAAGCACAGGAGTTGTCTATAAGTATCAGGAGCACCTTGGACTTTGAACCACAGTCTTGTGTTGGAGATGGGGATAAAAAGGAAGATGATCAGCAACACTAAATTTGCTTAATAAATGTGATATTATAAACCACCAATCATATTTGTATCGTATGGCTTTACAAAAAAAAGGTGGCTGAGAAAGCTTGGCCTTTTATTGACCTGGTTAAACTTCTGGGTGTACTGTAAAACATATACCTCACTTTGTCGTTAATGTTTAGAAATACACAGAAGAGAGAAAAAGTAACTTTAAGTAAAACAAGCATTTTTCTTTGTAGTATTTGTATAAAACATTTAATGATATAAACTGCATGTTATGTAGTATAGCAGATTTGTGTAGTATGTAATCAGTGGTATCTTAAATCTGGGGGTGAGAGTGAGAGAGAGTCTCTTTGGAGATTTTTGCATATGTTAAAGATATTAAAGTATACAAGTCATTTTTATTTTTAAGAAATAATAGGTATTACGGTAAAAAAAGAGGAGAAAGGCTGGACAAAGGCAAGTCAATATGCTGTAATCTTGGGCTGTTAGGGAGGGGGATGGGGTGTAAAAGTGCACTGCTTATATATGTAGAATTGAGAAGTTTTCTCTTATTTTTGTATAATGCTAAATGTTTGGATTAATGGCATTGGATTTTTTTAAACACCTTTATTGAATTTTCAGTTCTGATATAAGCAAATTTACATTTATATAAAAGTAATCAAACTGTATTAACACGTTCACATTTAAAAACATTATACTTTACATATATTGCTATATATCATATAACCTAAAAAAAGAAACATCTTTATTAAAGCATCACTTATGACATAGATAATCATACATTTATATAAATGAAAACAAACCACACCAAAACAATCCTAGTTGCAAGCATTTTATTTACATCACAAACCATACTGACATACTCCCAGTTGCAAACATTATACATCACTTATAATTTACCCAATCATTTTCAGTCAAACATTACATAGCTCATTTAAGTCCTGCCTTCTTTTAAACCTCATTCCTCCCCTGTGTATATTGTTCCCAAATTCTTTCCTATGTAGTTTGCTCTTACCTTTTCTAAAGATCTCAATTTCAGTTGTTTTATCCCTCTTACTATATTCACTACTTCTAATGTAGTTGGTTTAGATTTTGATTTCCCATTTTCTAGTAATTGCTTTTTCAGCAGCCTTCATAATTTGAAAAGCAGGGCCTCAGCATGTGTAGACAAATCCAATTCTGTATAATAGTTCAGAAAAATCATCTTCCTTGTCACACCGATCTGCCCACCCAGCATCTCCAACAGTGCATCCCACAGGAAATCCTTAAAGACTGCCAACTCACTGCACTCCCAGAAAATATGTTCCCAGTTATAACTTTCTTCCCTGTCACGCCTCCAACATTTGCTGTCTACTTGAGGAAAACTTCTCTGGAGTCTGTTTGGGGTATAAAAATATCTATGTAAACCTTTCCAAGCAAAAATACTAAATCTTCTACATTTTGTTGCATATTTGGGAAGCATACATATATCCTCCCGGTGTTTCTTTGTGAATTGCTTATCCAATCTCTTTTCCCAATCCTTTCTAAGCTCCTCTGATTGATTCTTATAGTTACCATGCAATATTTTATATGCTCTACTAATTATTCCTTTTTTAATGGCAACAACTTTTGTAGATTCTACTAAAAACTCTACCAGTGCTGGTCTTTCATAGGACCCCCCCCCCATTTCTTTCTCTTTGCCTACACACTGACATCCATCCTTGATAGGGAAGGCACTCTCTAACCTTCAGTTCAAATAAATTCTTGGCATGTTCCCATTCTAGCATCTTTCCCTCTCTAGCTATTTGCTCTTAATACCTTGGTTCCTTTGCCAGTTTTCTCCAATAAATTCCAGCCCCACTTGCCTATTGCCTATATCCTTAATTGCAGTCATCCCTATTGGCAGAATCTCCTTTCTCCATTCCTGTTCTTAGGATACTTTCTGCTACTTTATAGATATAATATTCTGTATGATTATTCTTGTTCTCCTTAAAGGTCTGCATCCAAAATTCCAGTCTCCTTGTTCCTTGAGCTCCCCCCGATTCATCGTCATCTGTTTCCACTTTGAATTATAGTTTTCTGCTTGTGCTGTGTATAGGAGCCCTAACTGTGTAGCTCTGAAATACCCCTTCAAATCGGTAATCCCAATCTTCCCTGTTCTACTGGAAGAATCAGCTTATTCCACTTGACTCTTGTCTTTTGCTCCCGGATAAAGTCCTTCAGCTCTTTATTAATTGCTATCCACAGCTTCTACTCTGGTTGATAAAGATATGCCTGACTTGTGTATAAGACTAATGGGACTAAAAACATTTTAACTGGTTGAACATTGCTATCCATATCCATATAACAAAGCTTCCATTTTCCTCAGTTTTTGTGTTCTGTTTTGTTTAGTCGCTTCTCACGTATCCTTAGCTGCCACACCAGAATCATTTTTAATACATACTCCTAAATACTTCATTTTATCATGTCCCCATAAATTTGAATATTGCTGAACCAATTCAAATGTGGGTACATAATTTACTGCTATTGCTTTATTTTAGCTTCATTAATTTTGTATCCCAAAAAGATTTGAAACTGTCGCAAAATGTTCCACAACACTGTAATGCTTCTTTCTGGTGCTGTCAGGTATAAAATAATATCTGCAAATAGAGCCAGCTTTCCTTGACTACCATACCAAGTATATCCTTGAATTTCTGAGTCCCTTATTTTCTTTGCCAGTGGTTCTAAATATACCACAAATAACAAAGGGGAAAAGAGGACCGACCCCTCTGCCTAGTTCCTCTGTTCAAGCAGAAATCATCAGAGAGGACCCCACCCACTTGAATTTTTGCCTCCGATCCCTCATATAGCCTCCTAATCAACCTTATAATTTTTTCAGGAAATGCAAACGCTTCCATTGCTCTGCTCATAAAGTCCCAGCTTACTCTGTCAAATGATTTCTCTGCATCAAGACCCACCAGCAATAATGGCATTTTCTTATATATTCTGCTTCCCTCTGGATCTTCAGTGTTCTGTTAATGTTGTCAAATGTTTGCCTCCCCTCCACAAAACCACATTGATTTATATCTAACAGTTTTGGCATTACTTTTGCTATATGTTTAGCCATTATTGACATGAACATATTATAATCATGGTTTAGTGTTGTAATGGACTGGTTTGAAGCTGGATCTGATGGATCTTTAGCCTCTTTAGGTATTACAGCTACCACTGCTTTCCTCCAGGATGTTGGAACTTCTCCTCTTAAAATAATCTATTCCTGGGGACTTTCCTATAGATTGGTTATACATCACAATTTTTATCTCATCTCCTGCTATCCTAACCATTAGTAATTGAGTCTAACCTTGGCATATTTAATTCTTCCATAAACATTTCCATTTGTGTATCTTTTCTTGATTTCTATATTTCTCTGCTTTATACAGACTTTCATAGAATTTCTGAAATATTTTTAATATCTCGACAGGATCTCTTGTTACCTTCCTTGTTATAGGCTCCCTAAGCTTGGCGACAACCCTTTCTCCTTTCTTTTGCCAGCGTCATTTTCTTAAAAGATTTTGTGCTTTAGTGTTGTTATCGAAAAACAGTTGATTAACAGCAATCTTTCTAAACTCATATGCATTATCGAGGTATTCCATTATTTTCTAGTTGGCATTCTGCAGTTGATCCTCTTGTTGCTCTGTGAGGTTCCCCCCTATTTTGCAATACTTTAACATTTGTCAGTGCCTCTGAATAATTTTGTTACTTCTTAATCATAGATCCCCTTTGTTTTATTTCTATCCTAGTTTTAAACTCCACCTTAATTTTATCCCACTCCTTAGCTGTATTTTCAGAAATAATTTCTGCCCTCTCGAATAGCTTCTGAATAATCTCCACTACCCATTCCTTAAATTCCTCTCTTTTCAGCAGATAGGTGGGAAAGCGCCACTGTTTCATTTTTATTTCATTACCCTGTGTTTTTATTATAGTTATTATTGGTGCATGATCTGAAATAGTTATTGGGTGTGCATCAAGACCTTCATTTAAATGTACATGTTCTTGTGAAATGTAAATTCTTTCTAGCCTAGGCTAGTTTTTATATCATGGGAATAATATGTAAATTCACTCCGAACTCCTATTACTGAATTCACGTCTTCCATACCAAATATTTTCATAAATTTCTTTAAAATCTACCCTCCTTTGTTATATTTTCCCTTCTGCCCCCCGACACATCTTCACTGCTTTAAATCAAATTCCACTCCTCACCTATAAGTAGTATTTCTTGCTGAAAGTTGATTTTATTTCTCCCAGATTTTATTAAGCTCCATTATATTGGTTTTACGTGGAATATAAATACATGCCAATGTAATTCTCCTCCCTTGGCTGTAGCCCCTTAGCACCACAAATTTGCCATTATTATCTTTTTTATCCACTTCTATCACTATTGGTATTCTTCTTGTGATTAATTGAAGTACTCGTCTTTCCCTTTGTCCCAGATATTCTACTGAATAACCATCCTGAAAACCTTTCTTTATCAAATTCACATGTTCATTTCTTTCCAAGTGTGTCACTTGTAACATATATTTGCCCTCTACATTTTTAATATAGTTCACTATTCTTTCTTTTTTGTATTTATCTTTGAGACTATTGACATTTAAAGATATTACGGAAAGCATCATTGTATTAAAAAGTTATTATTCCCACCTTTTATGTATAACACCTTTTTTGTTAAATGACTAGTTCCAGCTTTTATGTTACATGCATACACTGTTAGGCAGGTTGAACTTTTATATAGTTGTTTCTTGTCATATCCATTTGAGCCTATGTCACATCTTACAAAACTTTTTGTTTTATTGAAAGCCCTCAAACACAAAAAAAAGAAAAGAAAAAAAAAAGCAATACCCCCTAAAACCTATTAGTTTAAGGCTAACACACAAAACTATGTACATCTTCAAATATTGAAGTTTTGCCCTCTTGTTAAGAATAAATGTCCCAAACTGACAGCCACACTCACAGTCTTGAGTTAACCTAAAAAAAGATTATCCATGCTAAGAAACCAGTGCTGACTGGTTTTGTCTTATCTTTATAGCACTTCAGCTGGAAAAACCCTGAATGCTTTCAGAGAACATTATCTCCTAGCCAGTTTCTCTTTTCTTTTTCTCCCCAGCCAATCACTCTTCACCAGACTGTAACCAATTTTTCTTTATCAGATTGTCTCCATGGAGACATGAGAACCAAATGGTCAATTTCTCTTTATCAGATTGTTTCCATGAAGTCATGAGGGCCAGATATAAGATTGCCACTAAGCATACATTCATTTGCTAGAAAAAGCCTCATAATATTTAACATTCTTTTTCATTTACTTGCTTTGTCTTAAAACTTGTTACTAAATCAATCTAAGATCCTTAAACCAGTCATTCCCCCATGCAAGAATGAGAAAAAGTACATTCATTTTTTTTCTTTTGTCATGCTCTTTTAACAAGGCGTTTTTAACATTGCAGTGCCTACATTTTCTAAAAACTGAACAAGAAGAAAGAGAGAAGGGAGAAAGAAAGGGAAAAAACTGCAGCACCTATTTACATACCACATTATATTTAAAATAAGAAAATCACACACTACAAAAGTAGTACTATTAAGAAAAATGTTTTTTTACTTAGTTAATTTTCTCTCCTTTCTTGCCCTACCCAAAGCATTTTTCTGAATGTTAATGACATTAAATAGGGCATATACTTTAAGGTCTCTCACAAGTCAACAAAATGTGAAAAAGTCCAATATTTCCAGATTTACTTGTTCTGTCATATTTCACACATATAATTATTGCATTGTAATCCTACATTGTTACTGGCTTTATTACTGTTCATCTCCTTCTCTCAAATACTGTCTGTGCTTCATTTCCAATGTGCTGTCGATTCTTTTAGTCAATTGACGTGCTCCCTTCCTTCTCTCCAACATTTTCCGTTGAAACGGTGGAAAAGGTTTCACAGGTATAGTCTCTCTCTGGTCATTATTACCAGAAGAACAAGAAGCAGAATCTCCTTCTGTTTCAGAGCTCACTTTTTGTTGAACAAACTTTTGTATTTCCTCCTTAGCATGTACTTCATCAAAAAAATGATTTGTCCCTCCAGGGAAGAATACCTTGAAGACAGCTGGGTACAGCAGTTTGAATCTCACACCTACATCTTTACATTCCCTGAATACTGGAATTAATTTACTCCTCGTCTGCTTGGTGTACATTGAGTAATCATTCTCCACAAACACTCTGCAGTCTCCCATGTTTAGTATTTTGTCCTTTTGCCACAGTTTTGTCAATCAACTCCTTTTGCTGGTAGGATTGCATTTTTACTGTTAAAGGTCTAGGTTGTTTTCTAATAGCCAGGCTTGGAGCATACATACAATGTGCCCTTTCAACTAACAACTCCTGCTGCGGAATACCAGTCCAGTTTCTTATTTGTGCTTTCATGAAATTAATGCAGTCCATTCCTTCCAGCTTCTCTGGTATAGCTGAAAATCTCAGGTATTTTCTACATGCTCTGTCATGTAATTCTGTTATTTTTTGAAACATTTCTTCCTGAACAGACTCATATTCAGCTAGTCTTTTCTTCATTTCAACCTCTGATTTTTTTGCAGCATTATCACCTCATCTGAATGTCTGTTTAAAGCTTCTTCCATTTTTCCATCCATTTGTTTGTGTTAGTATACTCATTATATTTATTTTAACCAGGTCTGTGTGCAGTTGTCTTATATCTTCCTGTGAGTTACTGGAAGTCATGCCTGGAGTTGCACTGATGTTCTTTGTGTTTCACTGTTGCAGTCATCACACTTGGGTTATCTGCCTGCAGGTAGCCCTCAGTCGGCCCAAATACCAGAGACTTGGTATTTCTCCGTCGGTTGTTGTCACTTCAGTTCTGATGCCAGGTCATCAGGGGTATAAAAACAGGCAGCCGACGCCATTGCATCAGTCTTTCTTGCCGATGAGCCCGAAGCAGAAGCAGGTCACATGAGTGCCGATCGGCCGCTACCTGGATTTTTGTTTCCGAACTGAATCATCCCGAAGTCTTCAAAAGCTAAGTACCCTGTTGCGGAACCTTTTGTCTTGCTCTAACCGATGTCAGAAAAAGTTAAGAATTGTCTCGCCTGTGGAAAGCAAATACCACACCGAGATTTCCATTCTTACTGCGTCACCTGTTTAGGCCCAGACCACAATGTACCTCGCTTTCGGTTTTGTGCCTTGTTCAACGCCCATACTATTCATTGTTGGGCCCTTATTGTCAGTAAATACTTTCGCTCTCAATCTCCGTATTCCGAAATGGCTTCGGTAAGCCATCCGACTACCGATCTTCTGAAAAAACGTAAAGATAAAGAGACAGGCCGTACAGGTCCAAAACTGCTGACAACTCTTCCTTTAAGCTAGTCGACAGTTTGCTGGTACTCAGTGAGGCGCTTTCGCAGCCCCTGATGCCCGCTTCTGTGGATTTGCAGGCCACTACCAAGACCCGTTTGGAGTCCAGTATGCCGCGAGACTCTTCTTTGACTACGGAACCTGCGGATGTCTCTACCTTGGATGGGTCTGGAGCTGCTCTGCAGGCTCCAGCTTCCGAGGAAGTTCTTCATATTACCAGTATTCAACACAAACCGACGACGTCTTTCACGTCTTCAGTTCTGTGTAAAACTACTGAGTTTCTAAGACCAAGAGTACAAGCTAGGCCTAGAAAACCGATGACCCAAACTCAAGCACCTCCTTCCTTGCCACAAAATCAAATGCTTAAAATGGCAGAAGATCTGATTATGCTGATTAGGGGAAGCCAGCCTTCCCCTGCTAAAAGAAAAAGAGACCTGTCCCCAGCAGCTTTAACTGACCAAGAGTCTGACGACTCTGAGGTTTCTGATAATAAAGACATGCCTTTATCTGCTTATGAGGATTCAGATGCAGAGGAATTCATTCCTTCTGCTTCCCCTCCAGAGGATTTTTTCTTTTGGTGAAACCCTTCATACTTTAAGAGAGCATTTCCACTGGGAATGCCAGGATTATCCTCAGTCCAAAAAGAGACTCGGAGAATTTTTAGATTTACCTCAACATAGACCTTTAGCAATCCCTCTTGTTCTGGATGTTGTGGATGATGTCTTTATGGAATCCAGTCTAACTCCTGATACTTTACCCCCTGTTCCAAGGAAACCAGACAGGTACTTAAGCAAAACTTAACAACCTTTACAGACAGTGGAGAAGATAAAGAATTGCAAGAGCTTATGCATTCTGCAAGCCAAGTCAGCAAGCATACCTTGCAATGTGGCTTTGACACCCTAGAAGCTTCTTGCAGGGCAGCAGTCACTGGTTCTGTACTGAGAAGGCATGCTTGGCTTAAGGAACAGACCTTGCCAGACCATGTCAAATCATAATTACTAGATGCTCCTTTGAACAAGGACAATCTGTTTGACACCAAAGCAGAAGAGGTTCTGAAAAAGATGGAAGAAAAAGCTAAGTCTATGCAAACAGTCAAAGATTTTTTGCAAGTGCAGCCTCCAAGATTCAGTAGGCATTGCCCCTTGAAACATTGGGCCTTTCCAGCCCCCTCAAGGCCATCTCAAACTAGACCCAGGGGAAACAGACCCTCACCCCCCCCAAATTACAGTCTCAGGGTATGCAGAGATTTAAGCAATGGAGTGCCTCAACTTCTAAAACAGGGAGTGCTAAGCCACCCCCTTATGGAAAGAATTCACGACTTGTCAACTCCACTCCTCACCTCTGCCCAATTGCTCATGCCCTTAGGAGGAAAACTTGCCCATCATGCAAAAAACTGGACCTCCATCACCAAATACCGATGGGTCCTCAACATTGTATCCCAGGGGTACAAATTTTACTTCCATTCACTGCCAACCCCAAAAGGGTTCCCAGACCTTCCTCCAAACCAGTGGACAGTGTTCTCCATAAGGGCAATTCAACATGTTCCTGCAAAACAAATAGGTCAAGGGTTTTATTCCAGACTTTTTCTGGTACCCAAAAAAAGAGGGCATTTGGCCCCAATCCTAGATCTTTCCATTCTAAACACCTTCTTGGTGGTACCAAAATTCAAAATGCTCACCCTTCAGCAAGTTCTTCCTATGCTGTCCAAAGATGCCTGGTTAGCCACCCTAGACCTAAAAGAAGCCTATCTGCACATTCCTATCAGGGACGCATGCAGAAAATTCCTATGTTTCAGGGCAGGATCTATGCATTATCAGTTCTCTGCACTTCCCTTTGGCTTATACACTGCTCCTAGAGTCTTCACAAAATGCCTGTCTCCAGCCATTGCCTATTGCAGACAGAGAAAGATTCAAATGTACCCCATACTTGAATGATTGCCTGATTCAGGTAGACATTCAGGAAAAGCAGTTGCAACACCTGACATTTGTAAAAAACCTTCTAACCTCCCTGGGGTACACTATCAACGAAATTAAATCAAAACTAGTCCCCAGTCAAAGGATTGTATTCCTGGGAGCAAGCTTAGACACAATATCCCAGATGGCATTCCTTACTCCAGTAATACAAGCCTATCTGACAGGCTACTTCACTCAAATGGCCACCAGAACCAAGTTATCTGCAAGGAAAATCCTTTAGGCCCTAGGGTTCATGGCCTCTTGCATTCTACTAATTCCATATGCCAGACTGCATATGAGGAAACTTCAGTGGTACTTAAAAAGTCTTTGGTGCCAACATTCTCGGATCTGGAAACCATCATACCCTGTCTAAGGACAGTGTTTCTTTGGTGGGCAGCAGCATGCAACCACAACAAGGGACTTCCTTTTACTCAACCCCACACTGCCCAGACCCTAACCACAGATGCATCAGACTATGCCTGCGGGACACATCTGGATGACAGGTGCATTCAGGGCCACTGGAGCCCAAGTCAAATTCATCTGCGCATCAACCAAAAAGAGATGCTAGCTGTTCAGCATGCTCTGACAGCTTTCAAATCCCTACTCTCACCAGGACCCCTGCAAATAAAAACAGACAACGCCACAGTTATGTGATAGATCAACAAGCAGAGGGGAACCCACTCTGTAGGCTAGCCATGGCCCTGTGAAACATGGCCTTGGACATGCAGATTCATCTGCAAGCTCAATTCCTGCCAGGCAAACAAAACTCTCTGGCAGATGACAAGCAGTAATTACTAGACCCACACGAGTGGCAATTAGACCCCAGCACCTTCAGCCTTCTAACCCTGAAATGGGGGACCACAGAGGTGGACCTTTTTGCCTCCTCCTGCAATCACCAGCTCAACAAATTCTGCACCAGGACACCTCACAGCAGGGCCTGGAAAGTGGATGCCCTATCCTTCCAGTGGGTAAACTTCTCAATCTATGCATTTCCCTCTCTGCCTCTTCTCACAAGAATATTACTCAAGATAAGACAGGACAAACCAAGGGCAATCCTGATCACCCCGGACAGGCCACACCAACACTGGTACCCACTACTGCGCAGCCTGTCACCGGTGCCACCCTGGCACCTACCCCAGATCCCAACCCTCGTCACCCAGCAGGAGGGACAGATCCTGCATCCGCAACTGCAAACACTGAATCTTGCAGCCTGGCTTATTCCCTGAATTCTCACCCAGTGACCAGCCTAAGCAAGCAGGTGATGGACGTTATTCTTGAAGCCAGAAGACCCCAGTACAAGGAAATCCTATGCTGAGAAGTGGAAAAGGTATTGTTCCTGGATTCAGTCTAAAGGAGAGGACACAGCACTGCCCTCCTTACCTCTAATCCTGGATTACCTAGCAGATCTACTCTACAGAGGCCTATCCTTCTCCTCCATTAAGATCCATGCCTCTGCCATCTCGGCTCATTGCAACACTGAGCCACCTCTCTTCTCTCGCCCTCTCATCAAGCAGTTCCTGAGTGGGGCAAACAAACTAAGGCCACCAAGGAGAGCACCCACCCCTGCTTGGGACCTTAACTTTGTACTGGAAAAGCTCACGCTTACCCCCCTTTGAACCTGCAGTGTCAGCAGAGTTAAAATTCCTCTCTTGGAAAACAGCCTTGCTTCTGGTCATCACTTCAGCTAGAAGAGTGTCTGAGCTACAAGAACTTATGGCTGTGGAACTCTTCATTATTTTTCATGCTGACAAGGTCTCCCTCAGGACTAACCCTTCGTTTATGCCAAAAGTGGTGTCCAGTGTGGCTCTCAACCAATCTATCCATTTGCCAACCTTCTTCCCTAATCCTCAAAATAAAGGGGAAAGGATCCTGCTACCTGGATAGGACTACAGCCTTCTGGAAATCTGACCAGTTACTAGTCAGTTTTGCACCAGGGGCAGAGGGCAAGGCCGTTTCAAAACAAACAATTTCCAAATGGATAGCACACTGTATCCATTTCTGCTACAAACACCATGGGAAACCAACCCCTCAGGGGGTCAGAATGCATTCCACTAGGGCAACTTCTACCTCTGCACCATTCCTCAGGGGAGTCCCTACCAGAGACATTCTTGAAGCTGCTACCTGGAGTTCTGTACACATCTTCACCAAGCATTTCCAACTACCTCTCTTTTCCAAATCCAGGGCAGGTTTTGCAACAGCAGTCCTGCAGGGCATACTCTTCTTGACTGCCTCCACCCTTTCTTCAGCTTTGGGAATCAACTCAAGTATGATGACTGCAACAGTGAAACACAAAGAACATAGTGCAGTTGTGTACACTTACCATAAATGTAGATGTTTGAGTGTATTCACTGTTGCAGTGCTGGTTTCTCACCTTCCAGCCCCCTTGTCTCTCTCCTCTCTATGTCTATCACTCACCCCTTATTGGGTTATTGGTATTTACTTTTTACTGGTGGTGTTTTTCCCACCATAACTTTACTCCCTATTTGGGGGGGCTCCTGACATTTGGGGCAAGAAAAACTGATGTAAAGGCGTCGGCTGCCTGTTTTTATACCGCTGACGACCGGACATCAGAATTGAAGTGGCAGGAACCGACGCAGAAATACTAAGTCTCTGGTATTCGGGCTGACTGAGGGCTACCAGCAGGCAGATAACCCAAGTGTGATGACTGCAACAGTGAATACACTCGAACATCTACATTTATGGTAAGTGTGCACAACTGTACTGTTTTTGCTGAACAGCTGCAGAACTTTCCCCAGTCAGTGTTTCTTCCTCACTTTTTGTAAGTGATTTTTTTTCCAGTTGCTCTGTGTTTTTTTTTTTCCTGGCATCCAGGCAGTACACCTACTAGCCACTTACTGAAATTTAGCTGTAATCCCAAAAGTCTACTGGCCTTCACTGTTGACTTCTGTTTTCATACTGGGAGAGCTGGAGTTAGTGTTATTCAGTGTGCAGCCATCTTGGAGGTTGATTAATAACATTGGCTTAATCTGAAAACAAGTGTTGTCTGCAAGCAAGTACGCTTGAATAATAAGGCAAAAGGATGAATGCTAAGAGAAGTGTGAAGTTTATTCCATGTGCAATGACACTAGCTTGATGTTCATCGTGTTATACTGCTGCAGTCATCACACTTGGGTTATCCTGCCGTAAGGCGGTCCCGCAGTCGGCCGAATCCCAAAGTCTTGGGCTGGCATCGGTTGTCGTCGCTTCTTCCCTGACGTGAGTGCGACAGGGGTATAAAAGAGGCAGCCGACGCCATTTTCTTCAGTCTTTCTTGCCGTGCGGTGCCCGAAGCAGAAGCAGTTCGCAAGTGCCGGTCGGCTAGCTCTTGAGATTTTCGAATCGAATTTCAGCCCAAAGTCTTCTCTAAAGCTAAGTACCCCGTTGGGGAAATTTTTCTTGCCTCAGACTGATGTCAGACAAAGTTAATAATTGCATTTCTTGTGGGAAGCAAATACCTCAAAAGGATTTTCATTCTTATTGTATTCTTTGCCTAGACCCAGATCACGACGTCTCTGGTTGTCGTTTTTGTGCTAGGTTCAACAAACGTACAGTCAAGCGTCGGGCAGAATTCGCCCGACATTATTTTGGCAGAAAATTTAACTATAGCATGTCGTCGGAGCAACCGACATCAGCAATGACAAAAAAACGCAAGGACAGGCAACCAAGGCCAAGACCAGATACCGAGGCCTCAGCAAGGCCTGCCGCCGGTTCTCCGGTTTTCAGCGAGGCGCCTACGCAGCCCCTGACTACTGCTGCTTTAGAAATTCTGACGGCCTCCCAGACTGAATCTGCTGGGCCTCAGGAGCCAGTTCCATCTCACCCATTGGATGCCAACCCTGACGGTGATCCGGAGATTTTGAACAGGCCTTCGGTTTCTGAAGGTGTCTTCAAACCGACAGCTATTTCTATTAAGTCTTATGCTAAACTTAAAGCCCCCTTAAAAGTTAGGAAACCGGGTCCACAGACCCCCCCCCACAGGCCCCTATGCCTAAAAAACAGATGCTCAAGATGGCTGAGGATTTAATTACCCTTATCAGGGGTTCCCAACCCCCTCCTGACAAAAGGCCTAGACTGGAGGAAGATTATCCTTCCTCTGACTAAGCATCCATTTCCTCAGCTAACTCTGAGGACCAGGATTATTCTTTCCCTCCTTATGAAGACTCAGATGCTGTAGAGTCCATTCCCTCTGTCTCCCCCCCACTGAAGACTACTCTTTTGGGGAAACTTTACACACCATGAGGGAACACTTCCACTGGGAAGGCCAAGATTACTCTGACTCTCCGTGAGTTTCTTCTTCTTCCACAGCATAGACCCCTTGCAATTCCTCCAGTTTTAGATATTTTGGATGATGTCTACACCGAATCTAGTCTAAACCCAGACTCCTTACCTCCTGCACCAACTAAACCAGACAGATACTACCGAGTTCCTGATTCTCATAAGTTTCTATATAAAAGCCCTGTTGCAGACCCCAAAACCATTTCCCAGGGTCCCAAAGGGGTTAAGGCCTCTACTGCTAAGAATCCACTAACTTCTGAAAGAGATTCCCGAGCATTAGAAAGATGGGGAAAGAAAGTGTATACGTCTGCCACTTTGGCCATGAGGGCCTTAAACTGCCAATTCCACATGCTAAAATACCAGCAGTACTTAATTACACAGTTAAAGCAGAAAATGATCCCTCAGACAGATCAACTTGATTTCAAAGAGATGCAGGATTTGCTGCATGCAGCAGAACAGGTGGGAAAGCATACCTTACAGTGTGGTTTTGTTTCATTGGAAGCCTCATGTAGAGCAGCTGTCACAGGATCTGTAATTTGTAGACGTGCTTGGCTAAAAGGGCAAGCCTTACCAGAACATGTCAAAGCAAAGTTATTGGATGCTCCATTGCAGAAAGATGTGCTATTTGGTGTCAAAGCAGAGGAAGTCTTAAAGAAATCTATGCAGACAGTCAAAGATTTTTTACAGGTACAACCTCCTCGTTTCAGCAGAAACTGGCCATCAAAAACTGGTCCTTTCCTGCATCAGACAGACCCCCAAAGGGGTAGGTACAGACGCCCAAGGGGCAGAGGCCAGCCACAAGGTTCTTTCAGGCCTAGAAAATGGCATACAACAACTCAAAGAGGTGGAGACGAAAGTTCTCAACACTTCAGGAAACAAACACAATGACTTCCCTCTTCGCCTGCCAAGCAAAATTGCCCTGGCAGCACCTTTGGGAGGAAGACTGGCTCTATTTCCACAAAATTGGCGCATCATAACAAAGGACAAATGGGTTTTGGATATTATTAGCCAAGGCTACAGATTTCATTTTCACACTTTACCACGGATGAGAGGCATGCCAAATCTGCCTCCAAACCAATGGGCAGAGGCACAAACGCAAATTTCAGCTCTGATGGATATGAAAGCAATTCAAAAGGTACCTACAAAGGAGCAAGGTCAAGGTATTTACTCAAGACTATTTCTAGTACCAAGAATGGACAAAGCCTGGAGACCCATTTTAGACCTCTCAATTCTAAACACATACCTGGAGGTACCCAAATTCATAATGCTCACACTACAGCAGCTTCTTCTCATGGGCAAGGAGTCTTGGCTGGTAACGTTGGACCTCAAAGAGGCATACCTTCATGTCCCTATCAGACAAGATTGCAGAAGATACCTCAGATTTTTGGCAGGTACAACGCATTATTAATTCTCTGCATTGCCCTTTGGCTTATCTACTGCGCCCAGAGTATTTACGAAATAAATGCCTGGCATCAGTAATTGCATACTGCGGACAACGAGTAATACAAATTTATCCATATCTGGATGACTGCCTGATCCAAGCGGACAGCAAGGACATTCTATTACAGCATCTGGCATTTGTAACAAAGCTGCTAAGTTGCCTTGGGTACACAGTAAACAAAAAGAAGTCAAAGCTAATGCCGTCACAAGAGATAATATTCCTGGGTGCCAGCTTAAATACAGTGGCCCAGATGGCTTACCTCATGCCAGACAAACAAAAACAACTGACTCAATACTTCAAAAAGATGGCAACTTTTACCCAGCTCACTGCAAGGAAAATCCTACAGGCATTGGGGTTCATGGCATCCTGCATTCAACTAGTTCCATTTGCAAAGCTGCATATGAGGAAATTACAATGGTACCTGAAAAGTGTATGGGCTCAACACAGGCACAGCCTCGAAACAAGTATACCTCTCATTCCTTGCCTTCAAAAGGAGTTCCTATGGTGGGCTCAAGCATGTCAAATAAACAAGGGTCTTCCTTTTGTCTTACCTCCAGCAAACCAAACTATGACAACAGATTCTTCAGACTACACCTGGGGAGCACACATGGCAGGACAGTGCATACAGGGCAAATGGTCTGCAAAACAAATGCATCTACACATCAACCAAAAGGAGATGCTAGCTGTGCAAAATGCACTGACAGCCTTCAAGGACCTCTTGCATCCGGGACAACTACTAATAAGGACAGACAACACCACAGTTATGTGGTACATAAACAAACAGGGAGGAACACACTCCTACCCTTTATGCAGACAGGCAATGACCTTGTGGAACACAGCATTGGCTTACCAAGTACAACTGCAAGCACAATTCCTGCCAGGGAAGGAAAACATATTGGCAGACGAATTAAGCAGAAATATGGCAGATCCACATGAGTGGAGACTACACCCACAAGTATTTTCAATGATAACTCAAAGGTGGGGACGCCCAGACATGGATCTGTTTGCCTCCCCCAACAACTGCCAACTACAGAAATTTTGCACAAGGACTTATCATTCCCTAGCCTGGAAAGTGGTCGCCCTATCATTCAGAAGGACAGCATTGACAGTCTATGCCTTTCCACCACTACCTCTATTGACCAAGGTATTACTGAAAGTCAAATCAGAGAGACCACAAATGATCCTCATTGCTCCGGACTGGCCACGTCAGCACTGGTACCCATTACTAAGGAACTTGACTCACAGCCCTCCATGGATCTTACCTCAATTCCCTCTTCTGTTGACTCAGCAAAACTCTCAGATCCTTCACAGTCAGCTCAGGACTTTAAATTTAGCTGCATGGAGAATACTTTGAATTATCAATCAACACTTCTCTCAAAGGACGTCCTGAATGTCATTTTGGAGGCCAGGAGCCCCAGCACCAGAAAAACTTACTCAGACAAATGGAAAAGATTTTGTGCATGGCACCAGGCTAAAGGCCAGAATCCTGGGATACCAAACATTCCTCAAATACTGCAATACTTAACTGAGATGCTACACAAAGACCTTTCTTTCTCATCCATTAAGATCCATGCTTCGGCCATTTCAGCTCAATATAATACGGATCCTCCCATTTTCTCACACCCTTTACTAAGGCAGTTTCTCAGAGGGGCTAAGAATATAAGACCCCCCAGAAAACACCCAACGCCAGCTTGGGACCTCAACTTCGTTTTAGAAAAATTAACACTGCCTCCTTTCGAACCAGCCTTCTCAGCAGAACTACAATACTTGTCATGGAAAACAGCTCTGTTGCTGGCTATCACCTCAGCACGCAGGGTCTCAGAACTACAGGCACTCATGGCAATGGAACCTTTCATCGTTTTCCATCAGGACAGAGTCTCTTTACGAACTAACCCTACCTTTATGCCAAAGGTAGTATCCAGTGTGGCTTTGAATCAGACCATTCATTTACCCACCTTTTATCCAAACCCCCAGAATAAAGGCGAAAAACTCCTTCACTCTTTGGACATTCACAGACAGATACATTACTATTTGGATAAGACAAAGACCTTCAGAAAAACTGACCAACATCTACATTTATGGTAGGTACAAAACTGTACTGTTTTTCCCCTGTAGCAAATGTCCAGTGGGTCAAGGAGTCTGCAGCTGAAAGCAGTTGTATGTTCTGTTCTTGTGTTTCCATGGAAACAAACTGTCTGCATTTGCAAGCAATTAATATTGAGAGTTCTGAGCATTGCTGCATGGGGAAATGCAACATTTAAAGATAAAAGCACAAGCAGTTCAGTAAAAAATAAAGTCTGAAATTATTGGAAGTGAATAAGAAGTAACAACTTCCCTTGCAGCCTTAATACATTAATGCATTTAATAGACCAGTGTATAATTTTGTTTTATTTAAAGACAGCAAGTATACTTATTCTTAAGGCTAAAAGTTAATGTTTTCTGTTAATGTTTCTGAAATAATACAAACTGTTTTTCACATGTAGGAGGGGAAGAGAGAGAAGAGCAGACAACAATCAGTGTAAGTGGGAGCACAAACTATACCATGCACTTTAGCATGGGTAACCATCATTTTAGGTTAAGTAATGCATGTGGGTGCAGCTGCTGATTTGTGACAGTTGTTCCTATCAGAAGGGCTAAACTTCATTTTTGGAAGATGTACATAGTTCTTTGTGTTTTCTTGAAATTAATAGGTTATGCAGGTGTTCAGAAAATGTATTTAGTTTTTTTGTTTCATGGTTTTCATTAAAATAAAAAGTCCTGAAAATGAGACATAGGCTCATATGGAATTGACAAGAAACTAATGTATTAAAGATCGACCTGCCTAACAGTGTGCGCATGTAAAACAAAAGTTGGAAATATGCTTTCAAAAAAGCTGTCATTCATAATAGGTGGGAACACTAACTACTTATCATAATGGCTTCACTGTACATATTTTTTGAACATGAATGGCTTTACAGGTATAGATAAAGAGGTAAGAGTATTGAATTATATTAAGAACCACAGAGTGCAAATAGCTATGCTGCAGGATAGACATTTAAAAGAAATGCGCATGTGAATTTGATAAAGAAGAGATTTCACTAAGGATATTCAGCAGAATATCAAGGACAAAGGACAAGAGAATAATTATACTAATTGCTGGAGGAGCTCCGGTAGTGATAGAAGAGGATAAATTATAAAAAGAAAATAATGGTAGATTTGTGGTAAAAAGGGGCTACTAGCAAGGGAGGAGGCTTACGCTGATGTATTTATATTCCACCAAAACTGATATTATGTAGCTTAAGAACATTTTGGGAGAAATAATCAGCTTTCAGCAGGGAATATCACTTTTAGGTGGGGACTAGAACTTAATTTGCAACATTGAGAATATATCTGGGGACACAGAAGGGAAAGTACAGCAGAAAAAGAGTAGATTTCTAAAGAAATTTATGGAAATATTTGGTATGGAAGATGTGAGTTCAGTAGTAGGAACCTGGAGGGAAATTGCACCTTATTCCCTAAGGTGCAATAACTGGGCTAGACTCAATAGAAATGATATTTCACAGGAATATGTGCATTTAGATGAAAGCTTTGACACACACACAGTAATTATTTCAGATCATGCACCAATAAAAATTAAGATAAAAATGGGAGGGCATTATTGTGCCTAGAGAATAGTCTGCAAAATTGTTGTGTTTTAGTTACTTATTTACTATATTTATTTATATATATATATATATATATATATATATCTTATGGGTTCTATACACTAGATCGAATTTTCACTAATTTGAAATAGTGCATGGAATGCTCACTGCAGCAAAAGTGCACTTACGCAAAGTTTAGTGTAATGAACGGGTGTTGTACTGAACTTCCGTGCAGTACTCACAGACCTTAGGGTTTGGGCACGGGTCATAGTAAGGGGATAGCCCTATGGGTTATCCCCTTACCATGACCCGTGCCTTAAACCTAAGGTCCGTGACGACTGCAGCGCAGTGAAGGACACAGCAATGTCCTCCACTATGGTGCGATAGTCACGAACCTTAGGGTTAGGGCATGGGTTAGGGTAAGGGGGACAGCTTTACTAACTATCCCCTTACCCTAACCCGTGCCCTAACCCTAAGGCCCGTGACTATCACACCATAGTGGAGGACATAGCTTGTTTTTTATGTCCTCCACTGTGCTGCGGTGTTTTCGGTAAAGTGCACTTACGCAAAAGTTCACTTTCGTTAAAGTGAACTTTTGCAGAAGTGAGGCTTCCTATTACAAGTTCGAAGTAGTAAACTTTCGTTCTTGTAATAGAAATCCATATATATATATATATATATATATATATATATATATATATATATTATATACTTGTGTGTGTGTGTGTGTGTGTATATATATCTATATATATATCTTTTTCTTCTTCTTTTGGCTTTACCCGGTTATGGGTCACCACAGGGGAACAACTGTCTGCAGAACAATTGGCAGTGGAGTTTTACAGTGTCGAGTTGCCAGCCCGGTACTCAACCTTCCACAGAAGGCACACACATGCACACACTCACATCTAGGGCCAATTTAGAATGTCCAGTCCATATACATCATGTCTTTGGGATGTGGAAGGAAACCGGAGGAAACCCATGCAACTGCAGGGGAGGACATGCAGACTCTGCACAGAAGGCATCCCAGCCGAGAATTGAACCAGAGAACCTCTTACTGAGAGGCGGCAATGCTAACAGCTGCACCACCATGGCCGCCCATATATTGGTGTAAAATAGATGTTCTTCGTGTTTCACTGTTGCAGTCATTACATTTGGGTAATCCTGCTGGCAGGTTGCCCTCAGTCAGCCTGAATTCCAAAGTCTTGGGCCCTGTGTTGGCTGTCGTCACCCCTTCCCTGACGTCAGGTCATCAGTGGTATAAAAGAAGCAGCCGACGCCACTTTCTTTAGTCTTTCTTGCCACACGGTGCCAGAAGCAGAAGCAGTTCGCAAGTGCCGGTCGGCCGACTCCTGAGATTTTTGAGTTCGAATTTCAAATCCGAAGTCTTCTATAAAGCTAAGTACCCCGTTGGGGAAACTTTTTTCTTGCTCTAGAACCGATGTCAGAAAAAGTTAATAATTGTATTTCTTGTGGGAAGCAAATACCTCATAAGGACTTACATTCATACTGTATTCCTTGCCTAGGCCCTGATCATAATTTTCTGGGTTGTCGGTTTTGTGCTAGATTTAACCAACGCACTATTAAGCGTCTGTATGATTTTGCTTTAAACTACTTTAGACACAGATTTAATTATGCAGAAATGTCGTCGGAAAGCCATCCGACTACTGGAGTTCACAAAAAACAGCCGAGGCCCAAAACCGACAACGACGCTTCTCCTAAGCCAGTCGCCAGTTTGCTGGTTCTCAGTGAGGCACTTTCGAAGCCCCTGACAACCGCTACTTTAGAGTCGCAGGCCATTACCGACTCCCACGTGGAGTCGGCCATGCCGCTGGAAACTCAAGGTATTGGAGCCTCGGACGCTGATCCTTCAGATGGGTCTGGAGCCGCTGAGCAGGCACCGGCTTCTGAGGGTGTATTGAGACCCAAACATCTATACATTAAACCGACTTCAAAGACTAAAGCACCTTCAAAGGCAAAGAAGCAACCTCAAGAGCCATGTGTGCAGGCCTCCATGCCCAAAAAACAGATGCTCAAAATGGCCGAAGACTTGATTACCTTGATCAGGGGTTCCCATCCCCCTCCTGATAAGAGGCCTAGGCAAGAGACTGACTATGAATCTTCAGATCAGGTTTTCATTTCTTCTGATTAGGAATATTCTCCCCCCTCCCCATGAGGATTGTGATGCTGAAAACTCCATACCTTCAGCTTCTCCTCCTGAGGACTACTCTTTTGGGGAAACCTTACATACCATGAGGGAGCATTTTCACTGGGAGAGCCAAAATTTTTCAGAGTCTAAAAAGAGGCTCAGGGATTTCCTGTTACTATCTCAGCACAAGCCACTAGCCATCCCTCCTGTGTTAGATATTGTAGATTATGTGTTTTCGGAGTCTAGCCTTACCCCTGACTCCTTACCTCCAGCTCCTGTTAAGCCTGACAGATATTACAGGGTTCCAGACTCACATAAATTCCTTTTTAAAAACCCTGCTGCAGACACAGAAACTATTTCTCAGGGTCCCAAGGGAGTTAAGGCTTCCACTGCAAAAAACCCTACCCCTTCTGACAGGGATTCTAGGGCATTGGATAGATGGGGAAAAAAGGTTTACACATCTGCTACCTTGGCTATAAGGGCCTTAAACTGTCAGTTTCATATGCTCAAATATCAGCAACATGTCTTGGCATTGCTTAAACAGAAAATGTTGTTAAACTCTGAATGTGCAGAAAACAAGGAAATGCAGGATATTTTGCATGCAGCTGAACAAGGTGGAAAGCATACTTTGCATGTGGTTTTGATTCTTTAGAGGCCTCCTGCAGGGCCACAGTTACAGGTTCTGTAATTAGAAGGCATGCTTGGTTAAAGGAACAAAATCTGCCTGATCATGTTAAAGTTAAATTATTAGATGCACCATTACAGCATGATTCTTTGTTTGATGTTAAGGCAGAAGAGGTGTTAAAGAAAATGGAGGACAAGGCTAAATCTATCCAAACGGTCAATGATTTCTTACAAGTACAGCCACCTAGGTTTAGTAGACACTGGCCAACAAAGAACTGGTCCTTTCCTGTGTCAGACAGACCACAAAGGGGCAGACCCAGACGCCCTAGAGGCAGATCCCAAGCACAAGGTTCATACAGGTCAAAGCAATGGGGTGCTTCTACCTCCAAAAGTGAAGAAGACAAATCACAGCCTTACAGGAAACAGTCCCAATGCCTTCCCCCTACTTGCACCAAGCACTTATTTCCTGGCAGCACCTTTATGGGGAAAATTAGCACTTTTTTCTCAAAATTGGCACATTATAACCCAGGACAAGTGGGTTCTAAATATCGTGTCACAAGACTACAAGTTCCATTTCCATACCCTGTCAAAGGCAAACAGCTGGCCAGATCTGCCAAAACATCAATGGGCAGAGGCACAAAAACAAGTCTTATCCCTCATGGACATGAGGGCCATTCAACAAGTGCCAGAGCAAGAGCGGGGACAAGGATTTTACTCAAGACTGTTCTTGGTACCCAGAAAGGACAAGGCCTGGAGGCCAATACTGGACCTATCTATTCTGAACACATTCCTGGATATTCCAAAATTCAAAATGTTGACTTTGCAGCAGCTTCTGCCCATGCTGGGCAAGAACGCTTGGCTTGTGACTTTAGACCTAAAAGAGGCATACCTGCATGTCCCAATCAGACAAATATGCAGAAGATACCTCAGATTCAAGGCTGGCTCAATGCACTACCAATTCTTTGCACTGCCCTTTGGCTTATCTACTGTGCCCAGGGTCTTTACCAAGTGCCTGGCACCAGTAATTGCATTCTGCAGACAAAGAGGAATACAAATATATCCTTACTTGGACGACTGTCTAATTCAAGCAGAGAACAAGGACATCCTCCTACAGCATCTGGCGTTTGTGAAAAAACTTCTAACATGCCTAGGGTACACAGTCAATGAAAAGAAATCAAAGCTAGTATCCTCTCAAGAGATAATATTCCTGGGTGCAAGCTTAAATACAACTGCCCAGATGGCTTATCTCACGCCAGACAAACAAAGGCAACTGATTATCTACTTCAAAATGTTAGCAACAAAGACCCAGTTATCTGCAAGAAAAATTCTGCAGGCTTTGGGCTTCATGGCATCCTGCATTCTACTAATTCCGTATGCAAGATTGCATATGAGGAAACTTCAATGGTACCTAAAAAGTGTTTGGACTCAACATTGCCACAGCCTGGAACCTATAATTACTCTCATTCCCTGCCTGCAGCAGGAGTTTCGATGGTGAGCAAAGGCTTGTCACCAAAACAAGGGACAGCCATTCACATTACCTCCAGCCAGGCAAACACTAACAACAGATGCGTCAGATTATGCCTGGGGGGCCCACATGGCAGGAAGATGCATTCAGGGAACATGGACCTCAAACCAAATGCATCTACATATCAATCAAAAAGAGATGCTAGCTGTTCAAAATGCCCTGACAGCATTCAAGGACCTACTTCAACCAGGACAACTACTGATAAAGACAGACAACACCACGGTCATGTGGTATATAAACAAGCAGGGGGGCACACATTATTACCCCCTTTGCAGACTAGCTATGAGTTTGTGGGACACAGCATTGACTTACCAAGTACATCTGCAGGCACAATTCCTGCCAGGAAGGAAAAATACTCTGGCAGACGAACTAAGTAGAAACCTCATGGATCCCCATGAGTGGCAGCTGGATCCACAAGTCTTCAGCATGATAACAAGGAAATGGGGATGCCCGGACATAGATCTATTTGCCTCCCCTCACAACTACCAGCTAAAGAGATTCTGCACAAGGATTTATCACAGACAAACATGGAAAGTGGATGCCCTATCCTTCAGCTGGAAAAACCTATCAGTATATGCCTTTCCGCCTCTGCATGTCCTCCCCAAGGTACTCCTAAAGGTCAGACAGGAGAAGCCAAAAATGATACTGATTGCACCAGACTGGCCCCGCCAGCACTGGTACCCAATTTTAAGGAGCTTGTCTTAATGCCCAGCTTGGACCCTACCTCAAGTAACCGCATCTACTGTCCCAGCAAAACAATCAGATCCTGCACATCCAGCTCAAGACTTTAAACCTGGCAGCATGGCGGATAATGTAGTCATACAAAACACACCTCTCAGCAAAGCTGTGATATGTCATTTTGGAAGCCAGAAGGCCTAGTACTAGAAAATCTTATGCTGGAAAATGGAAGAGATTCTGTGCTTGGAACCAGGCACAAGGAACAGATACAGCTGTGCCAAATATTCCTCAGATTTTACAATACTTAACTGAGATGCTGGACAAAGGCCTATCTTTTTCATCTATTAAAATTCATGCCTCTGCCATTTCAGCTCATTACAATGCAGAGCCACCAATCTTTTCTCATCCCTTATTAAAACAGTACCTCAGAGGAGCCAAAAATTTAAGGCCTCCAAAGAGATCACCAATGCCTGCATGGGACCTCAACTATGTCTTGGAAAAACTCACCCTGCCTCCTTTTGAGCCAGCTGATACTGCTGATATAAAGGTTTTATCTTGGAAAACAGCTCTGCTCCTAGTAATAACTTCTGCAAGACGAGTTTCAGAGTTACAGGCACTCATGGCTGTGGAACCTTTTATCATTTTTTATCCGGACAGGGTCTCCCTGAGGACAAACCCAGCATTTATGCCTAAAGAGTTGTCCAGTGTGGCTCGTAACCAAACCATTCATCTGCCAACCTTTTAGCCAAATCCACAGAACAAGGGGGAAATAATTCTGCATTCTTTGGACGTACACAGACAGCTTAGATTCTACTTGGACAGAATCAAAGTTTTCAGAAAGACAGAGCAATTACTAGAGATATATGCTGCAGGATCACAAGGAAAGGCTATCTCAAAGCAAACTATTTCAAAGTGGATAGGCCACTGCATTCGTTTCTGCTACTTATACCATGGCAAGCCAGTGCCTAAGAGCATTAGGCCAAATTCCACCAGAGCTGCAGCCACTTCAGCAGCCTTTCTCAGGGGAGTACCAACCAAGGACATTTTAGAGGCAGCTACTTGGAGTTCAGTGCACACCTTTACAAAGCACTATCATCTGCCACTCTACTCCAAATCCAGGGCAGGCTTTGCCACTGCAGTTCTGCAGGGTCTCATAGCTGCTCCTAATGCTCCAGCCTCCCAACCGTAGCTTTGGGAATCTACCCAAATGTAATGACTGCAACAGTGAAACACGAAGAACATAGTACAGTTGTGTACACTTACCATAAATGTAGATGTTCGAGTGTATTCACTGTTGCAGTCCAGGTTACCCAACTGCCATCCCACCTTTTCTTCTGATGGAACCTATCTTTCCTTCTCTGATTTATACAACCTATGTGGTGTATTTGCTTGTGGATGAAGGTAAAGTTTATATTGCTGCATGTTACTTTATATATAAATTTTGATTACCCTTTTTGGGGGCACCAGACATCTGGGGCAAGAAAAACTAAAGAAAATGTCTTCGGCTGTTTCTTTTTTACCCCTGACGACCTGATGTCAGGGAAGGGGTGATGACAGCCGACGCAGGACCCAAGACTTTGGAATTCAGGCTGACTGAGGGCAACCTGCCAGCAGGATTACCCAAATGTAATGACTGCAACAGTGAATACACTCGAACATCTACATTTATAGTAAGTGTACACAACTGTACTTTCCTCTTCTTAATGTTTCAAACTTGTTAGCGGTGTTGGAGGAAGCATTTTACATCCAAAATGTAACACTTTAAAAAATATATTCCAGTATTTATCATATAAAATGGCAATAAATAGATACATAGCAGAGTACAATAAAAAACAGAAATTCTAAAAATAAAAATGCTGCAAATAATAAGGTAAAAACGTGCTGAACTTTAATATAGGTAATGCTTTCACACAAACTTTTGCTTCTTCAGACCATATTCAATGAATACAAAAAGATGAAATAAAAAGGCCATTCCATTTCATTCCCACCAATAGAAAATAACATCCAATTATCTAATTAAAAACTTCATTTAAACACACCTCTAGATTTTATCAAAGGCTTTAGAGAGACCCTACCATTTAGATGAGGTGTCATATCTGCTTGAAGCTTAACTATCCAGTGCAACTCTCTGTTTTAGAGCTTTTGGCAGGTATTTTTCAACAGGGTGCTAGCTTTTCCACAGTTAAAGTTCAGCTGGCGGCTATATCTAATTCCCACATAGGGGATAATTCAACTTCTCTGGCTTCTTCTAAACTCTGTAAAGCATTTCTGAGGGGTACGTTTCTTCTCAGGCCACCAATCAAGGACCCTACACCTGTTTGGGACCTTACTTTGGTCCGTCAAGCCTTAGTTTCTTCCCCCTTCGAACCCGCTGCTTTAGTGGATCTGCAGTTCCTGCCTTGGAAGACGGCCTTCCTGATTGCCATCTAAAAGAGTCTCAGAGCTTCTAGCATTATATGATTTTCCATAAAGATAGGGTATCTTTGCACACTAATCCTTCTTTCCTTCTGAAAGTAGCCTCGGAATCAAACATTAATTAGGTTATCAATCTCCCTGTTTTTTTTTTTCAGAATTTTCAGAATAAGGGAGAATATAAATTGTACCTGCTGGATGTTCATAGACAATCACATTTTTACTTGCACAGAACAAAGGCCATTTGTAAGTTTGATAAACTTTTTCTTTCCCAAGCCCTTTTTAGGGAAACCTGTATCGAACGGTCACTATTGCTCATTTGGATCTCTTAGTGTATACTCTTGGTGTATTCAACAAAAGGATCATCTCCGCCAGGTCAAATTAAGGTGCATTCTACTAGGTGTGTGGCTACTTCAGCTGCCTTTTGGTCCAGAGTTTCTTTGGATGACATTTGCTCTGCAGTTACCTGGACATCTCCACATACTTTCATTTCCCATTACAAGTTGGATTTTCTGTCCAGAAGCAGGGCATACTTTGGCTCTGCCATGCTATGGAATATCCTTCCATGAGGATTTCCCCAAGTTATTTATTTATTTTAACATTTTTTACTGGGTAAGTCCGACTGGAAACAAAGCCAATTTTCAGTCGAGGCCCGAGGAGAAAAGTTCCAGGCGCATGTCTTTGTAACGTGGGAGGAAACCAGAGCACCTGGAGGAAACCCACACAAATGCAGGGAGGACTGCAGACTCCACACAGAAATCACTCCAGGTGAGAACTGAACTGGAGAACCTTTCGCTGTGAGGCAACAATGCTACTGCTGCAACACTGTGCCATCTTCTTAGAAACTTCTTAGAAAGAGATATAACAGAAGAGACACACAACAAAAACAAATCCAGATTTATCTTAAACTATCAGCAATAACTAAAAATGCCAGCACAAGTAGATAAATTTAGAAGCACAGAAAAAACAGTAAAGGAAAAGTATAAAACAAGCAATTCACTGAGGTTCCAAAAAAGTTTTACAGAAACCATCAAAGAAAACAACAGCGGGAGCACCACCTGTAGAAGATGAAATCAATACATTTCGAAGAAGAACTAGGCAGATTCTGTTGAACTTAAAGATGCTGAATGGATAGAAGAGGTAAAAGAAACACACAAGTTAAGAAATGGAATGAAGCAACACTGAAATTGAGACAAAATTAAGAAAAGCTCCTAACTGGAATACACCGGGTCCAGATGCAGTAGCTAACTTTTGGCTAAAAGCATTAACATCTTTACACAGAGATTTAGACATAAGTAAATTTAATTTTATGCACATCCTGAATTAGCATAAACATGGATAACTACATGGAAAAACATATATCCCCCTTAAGACTGAACTTCCAGTCCATCCTAAAAACTATATACCTATAAAGTGCCCTCACACAATATTTAAACTGTGTAATGCCATTAATGCAGACAGAATGTTTAGCCTCTTAGAAAAAATGAAGACTGGCAATATAACAGAAAATTCTGTGGAACAAAGATAATCTGTTGTTAAACAAAGCCATAATACTGAGCTTTAAAAGGCGCAGAACCTTAGTATGCCATGGACAGATTACAAAAAAAGCATTTGACAGCATCCTACACGTTGATTATGGAAGGTTAAAGATTTATAAAATGCATCCTATTTTGGTGAACTGCAAAGCAGTCAATAGGAAAGTGGCAAACTACTTTACAAGAGAGTCGTATTAAAGGACAAATTACTATCCCAGGAATAAAAATCCAGAGAGGGTATTCCAGGGCAATACTTTTCACCACTGCTGTTTTGACCTGTCCTTAACCATTAAGGTGTTTACTTAATATACTGGGCTATGGTTAAAGTTGAACTTCCTGAAAACAACCTTGCCCAGTGAATCATATCCAGTCTACTTTTTGTGACTGATTTAAAACTGTACGGCTCATGTAGTCCACTGTGGCGACCCCTTACCGGGAAAAAGCCGAAAGACAAACAACAACAACATAAGAATGACATTTGGTCTCATTTATAGTAAGAAAATTGAATTAAAAATACAATATCAACATGGGGGGAATGTGATATAAAACAACTTTAGGGAAGAGAGGATGCATAAATACCTGAGAAATGATGAAGGGTCAGCAACACAACTTGGAACAAATGACAACTGAGCTTAGTAATGAGTATTTTAGAAGGCAAAAACTAATAGAGAACTGCCCCAACAGCAAGGAATAAAGTTCAAGCTTTAAAGCAGCTTGCTCTTCCTATTTTAACTTAAAGCTTTGATGTGACTGACTAGCTCCAAAAAGTGTTGGATCATTTGTATGGCAGTACAAAAAAACTGCTTCAGTCTTATCAAATGATATAAAAGCAAATGCATGCCGCAATTACATACCTCTTGGTCTGAAGGAGGTATGGACCTCCTTCAAATTGTGTGTAATTATAGGACTGCAATTGTAGAAATGCATGCATATTTGCTGACATCATCAGAACCAACCACAGTGAAAGCCCTAAAGTATGATGAGAAGTCTAAGATGACATCTTTATTCAGTTTTAACAGAAGCATTTCTTGAACAATTTAGGGATGGAAATCCAACCAGAAGTAGAAACAAATCAGCAACATAAACTGGCAAAAAAAAAAAAAAAAAAAAAAGAGTATGAAGAAAAGTAGACAGTCCACAAATATACTGGCAAATGCAGAGATGTTTTGGAACAAAGTCATGGCACATAAAGTTATATCTCAACCCAGTAACTGCCCTGCTCTCAACTCATTCCTCCAAACCTACATGCACACCAGGACTCTCTGATCTGAAGACAAGCAACTCGTAACCCTGCACAGACCAACCAAAAAAGCTGGACAGTGTCTATACACTGCAGCAAAAACCTGGAATGCCTTACCAGCACACATCAGAGCAATAGCAAACCACAAGTATTTTAAACTCACACTAAAAAAGAAATCTTCTAGTAACAAGTAGCTGCCCCTACCTAACAACCCAGTTCCTATCCCCTTCTCTACCTCCCCCCCTTACTCTACTATACTTTTCTTCCCCTCCCCCTGCCTTTCCCTTTCTTCACTCTACTCTGCTCTACTGTCCGTACTACACTTACTTACTTCTTCCCCCTTCAAAGGACAAAGCAGCTAGATTTGGGTTGCTACCTCTCAGTGTTTTTTTTTCCAGACTATCCTGAAATCAAACTGACCAGTACTCCAGAAAACAGTGTCGAAACTCCGGTATTCTGTTTAAAAAATGAAGGACTATCTGAGTTTGTTAAATCGGCAGATTTAATATGCTTTTTCACAGAAAAGCATAGTAAATTGACAGAAAGCAGGCATCAGGAATGTAAAAAGAGGGCATTCCCCATCAGCTGATGCTATAAAGACATCACAAAATGGGTGGAATGTGGATGATAGAAGGGCGGACATGGGCAGGGACTCTGTCCCACAGGTTGATGACCAAATGAAAACAACAAATTCAGATAAAGAATTTATGTACTCACCATAACATTCCATCTGAGTTGTTGCTTTTCATTTGTCTTCACCCGTCCCTCCCTCCTTCCCCCTGCCTTACGTGGGCTGTCTGGTTGTCTAGCTGATAAAGACATTGCCCTTTCTTTGGCATAACTGGTTATTTCTTATGATACTCTATGGGTAATTTTGTCAAGGGGTAAGTCAGGTTGGGATGCTATGGTGGGCAGCAAATTTCATCTGAAGGGAGGAATTTTGGATATGTGAGGAGCTTGGAGCTCGGATCCAATGCTGGAAAATGTGGCCAAGTCAGATCCATCCTGGATCCGTGTCGAACAGGTTGAAGACAAATGAAAAGAAATAACTCAGGTGGAACATTATGGTGAGTACATAACTTCTTTTTCTTTTCTTTTATGTTAATGTATCTTAAGTGATAACTTAATAAAAATAAAAAAAGATGTTCAAGACATGTAAGATTGGTGTTCTAAGAAAGAGAGGAAACTTAGGGATGAGGATACCTTAGACTTGGATGTTTAGGTGATATATGCCCAGTAGAGTGCCGGGAGCATTTAGCTTGATTGAAGAGCTGCTTTCTGAGATGAACTCTGAATTTTGCGTGCGAGTTTTAGTTTTATGTCATCTGAGACAGCTTTGCAAATGTTTGGCGCTTGTACTGAGAAGGCATGAGTGTTTGACTGGTTTGATTTAAGAGGTGCTTAGTGAATGCGTGGATTGTAAGTGGTACCTAGGGTTATATGCAGACTATTTTTTGCGAAGCTTTGCTGCAAATTGCTTACAAGTTTGGAAACGGACTAGTTTATGTAGCTATGATCCTTGTAGTAGGGTGACTGTTAGATTTATGGTAAGCCATGTGGCCATTTTATTTTTTGCTTGAGCTTTTATTGCTCTTTCCAGCATTGCTAGAGCTGTGTTTGCTTGATCTGTTGCTTTACTGTCAAGTGTTCACTTACTACTAATTGACCCTCTTTGCATACATCCCCTTCTCAATTTGTATGTACTTCTCGCTACAGAACTCTAACTCCTAATACCTTTTTCACTCAATTTCTCCACTAATATTTACCTCCATCCATTCTTTTCCCACTTAGCTTTCTCCCCTTTCTCAGATTTCACTTGATTCTAACTACTACTACTCTCCTCTCTTATTTACAAATTAAAAAAAAATCTCTAGTTTTCCCTCTTTTATCCATAACCATATTTTTTCTGTCTCCTGCTCTCTCTATCAACTTCCCCTCTTCTTCTGATTACTGATGTGCATGCTTTTGCCTGTAAAAACTAAGATTTGATATACAGTACCTCTATACTCTTTTCTTAAACTCTGAGTTAATTGTCATTACTTCCCCTCTATATGGTGAAGTCCTTATATATTGGAGATATACTTCCCAGCACTATCCCCTCTGATCTCCCAGTATTCTCCCTCCAGACCTCTCCGAAGCTCTAACCAAGACCTTCTACAAATCTACAAACCCAAGTCTAAATTTGGATGCAACATGTACAGCTATCACCCTACTATTGCTTGGAATAGGCTCCCACTAGAAATCGGGACCCTTACACATCCTGAACAATTTAAGACAGCCACCAAAGAGCACTTTAAAAGTGACCGGTTCTGCCACTGCACTCTCCCTCCTTAAGCATCCCCCACTTCTCATACCTTAATCTACTTCCTGCCTTTAACTCACTCTTCTCACTAGCTCTCTCTAATCTTCCTTGAATACTCTCTGTAGTGTCTTCTAAAAATCTATTAAGCAAATCACCTCAGAGAAACATTCTTTTGTAATTGTCTTCATGCAACTACATTATGATAAAACTGGGTTTTTGTAACCACTTACCCCAAAAATTAAGATATATTTCTTTTTTATACAACTTGAAATAGTTATGCTATACTCCTGATTATAGACACTGTATAACATTGTATTCCTACTTCATGCCTTGTAATAATCCTGTAACATTGCTGTTTAATTCTAATTTATAATGAAAATTGTTTAAAATGTTGGAGATTTTCTCCCTAGGCCCCCTCTGAAAATGGGCTCTTCAGCTGAGTCGGACAATCCCAGTCAACAAATGTAAAATAAATAAATAAAATTGGTTTTATTGCCTTTTTTGTAAATAACACCTTTAAACTCTCATGTTACAATTGTGAATCCAAACATTATAATGCATGTTTATATTACCTCATGCATACTGTATTGTTTGTAAACATTTTTATGCTGTATGTAATACTTTAAACCTTCGTGGAGCTTTTCTTCCCGGGCCTCTGCTGAAAAAGGGTGCAAGCTCAGTCAGACATTCCTGGTTAACAAATGTCAAATAAATAAATAAATTGCAGAGATGTATAAAGACTCATAGGTATATTCTTCAGTATTCTGCAGTGTTGATAGGTGGTGTGGAGAAAGAACTGTCATTGTTTGCATGCTTTAATAATGATTATGGTTTCTCTCATTTGGCACAGCATCTGTGTACTGTTCATAAATGTTGTACACAATTGTGTAGAGCCAGTGTGCTGTATTACTGACATAACGTGCCCTTCACAATTCATAAACGCAAAACAACAGTGGAATAAGGTCCACTACACTTTTGTGTAAATGCATTGCTCTGTATGTTAATAGACATATACTCAATTCACATTGCAGATCCTCCCTGAGCTTTAGTTTCTACAATACAATTAACTATTGGCTTAAGACTGCAGATCTGGGACTGTGAAATGTCTCCACAACGTATCAAGTGGCTAGCAGGGGTTTGAGAAATCTTTGTATTTCACCTGGACTCTGCCTGAAATTGGACAGTATTGATCAGTGCACTACCCTGGTAAACAGATATATATAAATAAATAAAGTCTGTGTTGCCTTAATTACCAAATGGTGTTCTTTAAAAAGTTAACATGAAATGAAGCCTTCCCTCTGTAAGGATGATCTGGTGAGCCCATCTGTCTATACCTCCATAACTGTCGAGTCGCATTTGTTTTGTACATGAGCACATGGAACAACCATTACCATCCAGAGCTTATTATGCATGTAGGAAGTGGAAGCAGATTGCCAGGCCTTTCTTCTGCAGCACATGTGCACATCATACACATGCCTGTGGGCAGTTTAAGGTCACCTGTAAACGTACTCTCTGTTTTTGGGAATTGGAAGGAAACTTGTATACTCAGAGAAAACCTACACAGACACAAAGAGGGTGTGCAGCAGATGCCACACAGCAGGCAACTCAGTCGAAAATTAAACCAAAGAACCTCCTGCTCTGACATGACAACATAACCTATTGCACTCTGCCACCCTCTGTTGAGCATATACATTCTGCTGAAATGGAGATGGTTAGAATGAGAGTGGACGCTTGAAAAGGAAGACTAGGTTTTGACCTGTATGTTTTGTGCTGTATCTAAAAATCTAATGTTTTATTGCAACTAGAAGAGACTTGCTGTATGCAGAACTATTTGATGGATTACCTGCAACGTGAGCTACCTTTCTTCCAGAGAGAGGGTGGCAATATTCTGAAAGTGTTAATCCTGCCTTAGGAAAGCTGATTCTTATCACTAGAGGAAACAAAGTACTTCATCTACAAATGATCGAGATTCTGGAGGAGTGTGTGTATCCAGATTGAAAAGTATTGAAAGGAACTGTGCATTACAGAGACTATTTGTCAATATGACAACTTCATGTTACTGAAGCTCGCTAAGTGAACTGTTAGTGGTGCAGTACATTTACTAACATCTCTCATTGACAGGAATGAAAAGTGACTAATCTGTGTTTCATTTCTGTTGCACTAAAGATATCTATTTTCCCCTTGTGTTTTACCAAAGTCAAACCATACCTCTTAATGTCTTAATTCTGGACAAAGCCAAAAATGTTGGGGAGACAAATGCTCTAAGTCAAGGACAGATTTTAAGTATTACCCTTATAAACCTAGTTGGTAGAATAAAAGGTGTTGCATTACCATGTATTATTTAAAGGTTATGAAATCAGAAGCTGAGATGCCTGTCATTATTTAATTACTTCATTCCTTGGTGAGTTGCCAGAAAACCACACATTTTAAAGGAACATATCAAAAATATGAGGCGAAAATCTGGGCATTCTGTGATATTCTGGACAGTTGTGTCAAACTGTCTCACACTGTGTTTGTTCCTTTATTGCTAACCACATCTGAAAAACAGCGTTTGGGCAGTTGTGGGTCACCAGTTCACCTGCTCAGTGTTTTTGGAATGTGGAAGGAAACTGGAGCACTCCATTATTTTCTGTACTTTATAGCATAAAATTAATAAATTTTTTTGCTCATTTCATTGCAGCATCTTTTTTGTTTCAAAATGTATGGATGTTTCAGAATTTATTTTTGCATTCAGTTTTTATTACACAGAGCTGAATTCCTTTATTAGCTTTAGCAGTATGCAGAAAAAATACAAGATAGGACCACCACGATAATTCAAAAAAACTTTAATCCAATGGAAAAAATGTGGATAAGCGCTTTCACGTACAAGCTGAGTACGCTTCTTCAGATCTCTAAACATATCAAAAAGCTCTCACCTTAAATAGTATTTGCTAAAATACTTGTTAATTGTTTTATTGTTAAATTGTTTAATTAGTTATTTCATGATTGATTTTAGCAAATACTATTTAAGGTGAGAGCTTTTTGATATGTTTAGAGATCTGAAGAAGCGTACTCAGCTTGTACGTGAAAGCACTTATCCACATTTTTTCCATTGGATTAAAGTCTTATTGAATTATCGTGGTGGTCCTATCTTGTATTTTTTCTGCATTTTGCTTCGAGCCCTTCAAGTTTGGACCTTTGGACAGCAGCGTTACTTTTTGTCTTGGTTATACAGCTTTAGCAGTATGTTTCTTGTTGGCTTTCTCAATAGTCTATCATATTTCACTCTGTCACATTTCACTGCCTAAGCCTCCCAGGCTAAAGACCAAGAAACCTCAGACTTTAACATACACACCAACATACCTGCCTTCATTCTTCACACCTATATCTAAGCCACATACATCTAAGAGTCACAGGGGTGCAGACTCCAAGCCCATGTGGCCCACTGAGATGCCTCAAACTATAGTAATGTTTGAGCAATGGATGACTCTGTTGTAAGGCATAAGGACATCGAGCTCACCAGTCTGGGTAAGAATAAATTTAAAGTTAGCTGTCTTTCTGGAGACAGGATCGAGATGTAACAAGGGCTCTTAGATCCCCCCATCCTGACAGATATAGCTATGACCTGTTTGTGATCCATGTCGGGGTGAATAACCTTAGATACTATACCCAGGGAGACTTGCAGAAGGATATGATTGAGCTTGGTCCGCATGTATCTGAGATAGGAAATACACTGGTCTTGAGTGTAATTTTTTGCCATCACCCAGAATGATGCTGTAATTCAAACACGAGATAAACTGGCTTTAATAATTGGCTATGTAGCTGACACATACTAGATCCTCTAGAATGATGATACCAACTTCACCTCTCTTACCAAAGCTATCACGTTCTGGCTAAAGCCTTTGTTATTCCCATGGTGTCTCTTTTAGGTTCTAATTTGGAACACATTATTGTGGCTGTACCCAATGCTAAGCGTCTTAGGAAAAAAATAAATAAATAAATGCCCGCATTTGAGGCTTTCCTGCAACATGAACATATTTATATATGTATAGTTACAGAAACATGGTTTCAGAGCAGTGACAGCAACCCTCTATTCCAAGGTGAAATGCCCATCATGTCTTCAGAGCCACTGGCATTTGTGAAGGAGTATGAGTATTTGTCAGGGATATTATCCCCTTATGACAGATTCCATGGGATACCACATGTGAACTCCTAGATGTCCAATTAATCCTAAACATGACTAATTACCACCTCATAGCTAGTTAGCTGTAGAACATCCTTTGTGCTCCCTTCTGAGCCTGATAGCTATCTTAGCATAGGTTCATAGGTTAGTATTAAGCTAACTGCCCTTGCGAGCCATTTTTAAGCCTAGCCAATTATCCCTTGTGACACTCAAACCCTGCACCTTGTGTTTGTAAGGCAAACACCTTAACCATTAGGCCACCCTCCCAACCCCATTAGCACACCCCACCCCAACAAGCACATTATTTGAAATTCCATTAAACCCAAGACCTTTTTACTGGGGGACTTCAACTATCCATCAGTAAACTTGCTGACCTACACTGCTAATGGATGGCATGCCCAGCTCTTCCTTGACATTATAAATGCTAACTCTATTTCAGAAATACTTCATTCTACTAGGGGCCCAAATATCCTGGATCCAGTCCTCACAAATATAGCCACTGTTTGCACATCTCCGTATGTATTTTATTTTACGTTTGTTTACTGGGAAAGTCAGACTGTACACAGGTCCATTTTCAGTGGAGGCCCGGGGAGAAAAGCTCCAGTTAGATACATAATGTTTACATAAGAATCACATTAATATCCCATAAAAATCACATTAATATCCCATAAAAATCACATTGATGCAGTAATACATGAAATAACATCTCATAAAATTCAATAGTACATAGAATAAAAATAGATGGCCAGAGTACATGATATGATGTAAATTGTGCAATCAATTAAAAAATAAAAGTTAAAAGTACAGTAGAATAATGTAGAGTGTAGGAGTACATAAAAAGGGTACTATGAGATAGACCACTTTGTATGTTAGGTAGTAGATGCAATACAGCCCCTAGCTCTACAGACATTAATTTTTACTATATAGAACCACATAGTTTGAAACCAGATACTAGTCAAGTTTATGCAATGTTATTGATGGTGAATTAATGCTATTTAGACAGGCAAGCATGAACATAAGGGTTATTTAGTAGTGGGTGCATTATTTTTGAGGTGGGGACAAGTTGTCGATTAATTGTTTATCCTGGGAGGTTACGAGAGCATAACCAGACAATCATAAAGTGAGCCTTGAGGAGTTTTTTGAATTGTCTGGTGGAGGTATTGGAGGTCAGGTGGCAAGGTAGGTTATTCCATGGTTTTGAGATGGAATAGCCAAAGAGAGATTTCCCAGCTTCATTATTGTGTTTGATGACTTGAAGATGGTTTGGGGTTGTTGATCTTAGGGTGCTTGTTGTAGAATAAGGTGTGACTTGCTGGGATTTTAGTTGAGTGGTAGTATAGCTTGCGTGCCAGCATTAATTGGTTGAGTTTTAGTAGGTGAGGAAGTTCTAGCCAATTTAGATGTTTGAGTGCTACACAGTGGTGGGTCCTGTAAGGGGTTTCAGTAGCAAATCTAGCAATTTTGTTGCAACAAGATTGTAGTTTGTTTAGGTCAGTCGTGTGAAGGTTAGTCAGTATTGAGGTAGCGTAGAGGAGGGAAGACAGTAAATATGTCCTAGCTGTGGTAGATTTAGTTTGCTTAGTCAGATATGATTTGGTCCGATAGAGGAGTCGGAGTTTTTTGTGCACTTATTTGATAGTTTTGGCTCTATGAATATCAAATCTAAGGTTATTGTCTATTTCTACCCCCAAGAGTTTGGTGTGGGAGGTGAGGGTGATCCTGGTATTGTTCATAGACATTATGGTAAACTTGCCACATGGAGGGAATTTGCCAGGTCCAAAGATGAGAAGTTTTGTTTTATTTGGATTTAAGATAAGTTGGGAATTGGTGAATCAGGTCTTGGTTAGGGAGAAGCATTCTTGGGTTAGTGATTGGAGGTCATGTAGTGTGTGGGCTGCACATATAAGGGTGGTGTTGTCTGCATATTGAACAATGAGTCATTGGGTATGGCGGTGGAGAGTTGGTTGTAAATAGGGAGAAAAGTAATGGGCCAAGTATGGAGCCCTGAGAGACTCCTAAGGATATTGGTAGCAGACAGGATAGTTGGTTTTGCCATCGTACTGCTTAGGTTGGATAGTGTTGTGAGGAGTTTATTATGGTTGACCATATTGAAAGCTTTGGACAGTCTAGAAAAATTGCTGAGACTAGATGTCCCATATTTCTATGATTGTTGATTGTGTTGGTAAAGGACATACGAGCAGTGATCGTGCTATGGAAGGATCTAAATCCATGCTTATATTTGGATAAAAGGTTGTTTTTAGAAGGTAGTTCATTAGCTGTGTATGTATGATTCTTTAGAGTACTTTTGATAGGGGTGATAAGATAGCTATAGGTCGATAGTTGTTTAATTCTATGGAATTGCCTCCTTTATGCAGTGGTATGATGTGGGAGGTTTTCCATAAAGCAGGTACTTCATACTCTGATATTGAGCCGTTTCTCCATCAGCCAACTATTACACCCAGGCTCTCAAAGCAATCCATCCCCTGACCCATAAAAAAACTCCCACTGAACTTGCTACCCTCTTCAATTCCTACTTCATTGACACCATAGCTAACCTAACCGCCACCTTTCCTTAAGTTAACAGCACCACCAATGAAACAGCTGATGACCAAATCATTTCAGAAAACAAGTCTACCCTTAACCCTAACCTAAAATTCTCCCCCATACCCACCAGCACAACAAAAAATCTTTTACTTAAGCTAAAACCCTGTACTCTGGCCCCTGACAATCTACCCTACACTTCCTGCAGCTGGCAGCAAACTCTATAGCTTATCCCATCAGCATATTCATTAACAGATCAATTAAAGAATCCCTTGTCCCAGACATCTGGAAAAAAGCATTCATTCTCCCCTTACACACAGGTGGCACCAACACAGACACCACAAACTTTCGACCCATAGCAATTCTCTCACCCCTCTCTAAAATACTGGAAAAATGCATCCATGCCCAACTCCTCAACCACCTGCATGAAAATAAAATTTTATCACCCACTCAGCATGGTTTCAGACCAGGACACAGCACCACTACCACCCTCCTATCCTTCCTTGATACAGTTTACCGGGCACAGGATTCTGGTAAAATAATTGCTTCACTTTTCCTTGACCGCTCCAAAGCTTTTGATACCATTTCCCACACTATCCTACTCTGTAAACTATCCACCCTCCACATTTCTCCTCCTACCCTACAATGGTTCAACAGTTAATCTCGCCAATATGCAGCAATCTGCCAATTGGCAACAGTCTTACTCTCTCTTCCTCAATACTTCCACAGGGGTACCCCAAGGCTCCATACTTGGTCCTCTCTTATTTAGCATCTTTATTAACTTTCACACCACTCTCCCACAATGCTCAGTAATCCAGTATGCTGATGACTCTACAATAATATGCACTGCAAATCCCAGCTCTTAACTCCAGCAGATTACCCAGAATGCCCTCACATCTACTGAATCTTGGATGCTTAACAATCATCTTGCCCTAAATCAAAAAAAAACTAAACTAGTAATTTTTACTCCTAGGAAAACCACTCCATTTGATAAAAACCTCTTCACTATACAAGCCCAAGACAATACCACTATAGAAGTTGTCCCACACATTAAATTACTAGGCATTATTATAGATGAAAACCTTAACTTTGAACTACACATAAACAATAACATCAAAAAAAACACACCAAAAGCTTGGTATGCTCTACAGGCACCAACACTTTCTTAGCCTCTCTACTAGACAAACCCTTGCAACTACCTTTTTATTACCCTCTCTCCTTTATGATGCCCCTCTCCTCACTAATATCCGAAATTCTACAAAATCCAAACTTGCTATGTGTTACAACAGAATAGCAAAATTTGCCACCAAGACCAAATTCTCATCCCACCACTATAAGTCACTGAAACAATTAGGGCGGCTGGAACTCTCCCACCATCTCTCATTCACCCAACTAACTACTGTGCACAAAATAATCTACAGATCCACAGACTGTCCTGCTCTCTCAACTCTACTTGCCAAATACCATTCCAGCAGGCATCTAAGATCTGAAAATCATCTACTTTTAAAAGTAGATAAGCCCACCTTACCTGCTGGTCAACTTCTCTATTCCTTCACAGTCGCCAAACTATGGAACTCACTTCCGCCTTCTATAAGAAACACAGGCAGCACCACCACCTTCAAACAAATACTGAAATATCATCTCAACTCTAACCTCTTCACTCTCCTTATATGATTACTAAACTCCTATGTCTTTTGCTACTAGTGACTGATGATACTTTTTCCATATTTATTTTTATCTTCACTTGTTGATACTGGTACAATATTACTGATTAATATATCTGTTTATACAAGTCTGATTGAATTAATTGCTTTAATGTATATTTTCTGTCTACATTACTGTAATCAAACAAACCAGATTCCTGCTTGTATTTATATATTCTGTATATGTTATAATATTTACTATCTGTAACACTGTTTCTGCTTCTGTACTAATTAATGTTTATATTTTTTCCTGTATCTCGTTGGAGCTTTTCTCCCCTGGCCTCCACTGAAAATGGGTTCTTTTAGGCCCAGTGGACTTTTCCGGTAAACAAATGCAATAAAGAAATAAATAAATAACTGGATGAGATATAGCTTTTACGGCTATTTGCAGGCATTCAGCTGGTAAGTTGTCAACGGCTTATAGAAGGGATGTCCGTCAGTGTTGACAGTACAACGGCTTCTTTCTGTTTAGGTGAGGCCACTAGTAATCCGTAAAAGTGGTTGCAGTGGGAAGGAGGGGAGAAAATGCCCACATTGTTCGGGTGGTACTGGCAGAATACTTATATAAGGGAGGTCCACCAATGTTGACAGTAGAACGCCTTCTTTCTGTTCAGGTGAGGCCACTAGTAACCATTGAAAGTGGTTGCAGTGGGAAGCAGGGGAAAGAATGCCCAGATTGTTCGGATTGTATTGTCAGTGGCTAGCACATGTCACTGCAGTTGGGAGCAGCGTCTGGGGAGAACTGGAAAATTTTAAAATGTATCATCATGCCTTGTTAAATCAGACCATAATTTAGTGACCGTTTTATTTGTAACTGGTGATACTTCCCCCTGTAAATAACTCTGTGTTTAGAGACTTCTCAAAAGTAAACCTTTTTCAGTTACTTGATGACTTAAATAAATTCTGCTGTAATCCTCCTTTGAATGATCCTATTGCTAAAGGTGCTACATATGTCTCTGACTTCTACTTTCTCCAGGAAAAAAAATATTCTGAACATGGCTGCATACAGTAGCTTGAATCTTGCACCTGCTTCTTGACATTCGCTCACTGCTGGAATAGATTTACTCCTCTTCTTCCTGGTGTAAAATGAGCATTTTCCACAATCACTGCACCATCTCCAACTTTTAGTACTTTGTTCTTCTGCTGCAGGTTTGTCAGAATCAGCTTTGTCTACTGATAGCATTGCATCCTTACTATTGGAGGCCTTGGCTGCTTTCTCATGGCCAGGTTTCAAGCATACACATAATGTGCCCTTTCAGTTACCAACTGCTGCTGTGTAATACCAGTCCAGTTACTTATTTGTGGTTTCATAAAATTAATATAGTATGCTCCTTCCAGTTTCTTTGGTACAGCAGAAAATCCTAGGTTTTCATTACATTCTCTGTCCTCTACTTCTACCATTTTTGGAAACATCTTTTCTTGAGAAGTCTCATACTGAGCCAGCGTTTTCTTCATTTGATGTCTGATTTTTGCAGTTCCATCAGCTCATCTGAATATCTGTTTAAAGTTTCATCCATTTTTCCAGCCTTTTGTTATTTGAGTCGATATATTCCTTTGAGAGTTTTGTTTATTTTAATCAGCTTTAAGCAAATTTGGCTTCATTTTTCTTCCAGATTACTGGAAGTCATGTATTGCATCAAAGCTGGAGCTTGAACTTCTTTTTGGTGAACAGCTGTATGATTCTTCCAGAGTTTTCTCCTAACCTTTTGTGATTTTTTTCAGGTTCTGAAAGTCTCTTCTTTGCTGGTATTCAGGCACTGCACTTACTATGCAGTAAATTAAATTTACCAAAAAGACAAATTCACTGACTCTGTTTTCTAAGTTTCTGCTTTCACACTAGTAGAGCTTAAATTAAGCTGTTACTCAGTATGCAACCATCTTGGACGTTTCCAAAACCTGGAAACATTGAGCATTTTGCCTGGTGTTAATATCTTATTTTTCTCAGAAATATGCCTCTTGTGTGATCATTTTTGATATTACACTCACAATTCTACCTTGACTAATAAATTGCAAATTTCATCAACTTTCAAGACTTTGATAGTTTAATTCATCAACATAAGCCTCATTAGAATCTGTGGGGCATCTGCCCCCTTGAAGAATAGGTAATATGTAGATGGGAAGTTCTGGTTGTAGTTAGGTAAAACAATACATTTCTGGATCCCAGTTACCAGTTTTCAGGCAAATGTCTTGAAGTGTGAGGTTATCAGATGGTTGCAGCCAAAACATTTTTCTTAAGAAAGGTAGAACACAATTTTAATCCTTGCATCATGTACTTTTGTGCATGTATATCCTTTATTTCTGCACCTTGACTATACACATTGGTAAGTTAAAGTGTTGTCTTCACTTCTTATAGGGTCATAGATTTATAGGTGTTTACTAGGCTAACAACCACAAGGGCCTTTTTAAGCCTAGACATGCATCCCAAAGCTCTGACAAGTTCTGGTAACCTTGAGAGGTGTAAGCAGGGGCCTGGAAGATGAAACATTTACAGGCTGCCTGTGTACATTAGAGGCACAGATACCAATCTGGGGATGAGTTTCCTGTTCTCCATCCAGTTGTCCAAGTTGCATTTGAATTGGATTATGGAGGAGCTCTGCTACACATAAATGGGGAAACCTGTTCCAGAGATCGGGTGATCTGATCTCTCTGGTACATACCTGTCTTTCCAGCAGGTCCTATTTATATCACAGGCAAGGTTTAAGTCTTCAGAATGGGTAATCCTGGTGGTATTTGTTTTGCAGGTACTCAGTAGGTTCATCAGAGTGGGGTCTGACAGTGCCCTGTATGGCAGGCGTAGATCTCCCCTCAACATGTTACTTACTCTCCAGATTCTTTTTAGTGAGGAACCTCTGTGGACATTCCAGTTGGACATGCCTGGTTAGGTACATACCAAAGAAGGCATTGTACTCAGTGATAAGTCTGATGAATAACAAATGCAGTGGAACACCTTTGTTTATAAGTTGTGCAACATAGAATGATTTCCTCACTACTGTAGACACATGATGGTCAAAGGCTAGATTACTGTCTATGAGTGTCCCTAAGACTCTAACTACTGGGTCAGCTGTAAGGAGTATGTTGTCAATATGATAGTTACAAGGGGTGGATGACTTCCCAAAGGATATTTTTATGCATTTCATGGCATTTAGTTTTAGTCCATGGCTGTGACCCCAGTTGTTTGTGTCGGCCCTTCCTTGAAAACTGTGGGATTCATTGACAGCTACTAATTTGCAATCATCTGCAAATTTAGTCATCCAAAGGCCATTGACATTGGGCTTGACTTCAGAGAAGTAAATGCCTAAAAGGAGCAGTCCAAGGACTGATCCCTGAGGGCTCTATTTGTGACTGGCCTCTTTGTAGATGTGGACTCCTCAATTCTAATTTCCTGGGTCCTGTCTGTGAGCCAGTTGGCTATGCAATGGGTGACATAAAGGTTTGTACCCTACCTCAACTTTGTCAACAGTGCCCAAATGGAATATTGTGTCAAATGCCTTGCCACTTCAATATAGGCAGTGTGAGCCCTTTTGCCCTCATCCATTGCTTTGGCAACCTTCTCAAAAAAATCAACCGATTTGAGTAGGCATGACCGACCCTTGACGAAACCAAATTAGGTTGTGTCCAGTGTTTGGAGGTTTACTTTATCATTATTGATCATTTCCATGATAGTTCCTTCTATGGCTTTACATATGAGAATAGTGAAACTTACGGGTCTGTAGTTTCCAGGGTATGTTGATGTCCCACCTTTTTAGTAATTTCATAGGGCCTGATAGGTCATTTTTCGTGTTATTTATTTATTTTATTTTACATTTGTTGACCAGGCTAGTCCAACCAGATATATGTCCATTTTCAGTAGAGGTCTGGGGAGAAAAGCTCCAATGGATTATTACAAGTTTATACAGCAATAGGCAATACAAGATTAAAATTTAAAAACAAAGTTAGACAATATATGTAATGTATAACTATGATAGGAGCAAAACAAAAGAGAAATAATAAAATGCCATAAAACAAAGAAATAAACATTTTTTTTTTTTTACTATGGTCGTGCAGTATATATAAGATAACATTTCTCTACATAGATATTATGTAAAGGAAAGTTATAAAGGGTATAGGGAGAAGAGAATGAAGGTATTAAGGTATAAGAAAAGAGAGAGAGGAAGAGGGAAAGTTAATTTGGTTTGGTACAGGGGCAAAGCCATTGATTATTGAGATGCATTTTCAGTTGTCTTTTAAAAAGTGAAAGTGTGAACAAAGATGTGATATCAGAGGGTAGTCTGTTCCACATTTTTCCAACAGAATTGGCAAAGAGGCAGTCCCCTGCAGAGTTATTAGGTTTGGGAGTATAAATCAGTAGTTTGTTTGAGGAGTGTAGGTGTTTCATGTTATTGTAAGGTGTAATAAGGTTAAAGAGTATTGGTATTTTAGTTGGTTGGTATAGAAGTCTGTGAGCTATTAAGAGCTGTTGAAGTATTAATTTGTTGGGAAATTCAAGCCAACCTAGTTGTCTTAGGTTCAGGCAGTGGTGAGTTCTAAACTGGGATCCTGTTGCGAATCTAGCAATATTATAGTAAGATGTAGCAAGTTTCTTAAGGTTGCTTTTGGAGAGATTAGTATAAATGGGGGAAGCATATAGAAGAGTAGAGATAAGGTGAGATCTGGCTAAGGTGGTTCTTGTTTCATGTGTAAGGAAGGGTTTAATTCTGTAAAGGGATCCAATTTTTTTAACTACTTTTATTGTGTTGTTGATGTGAGAGTCAAAGCTTAGATTATTGTCAACAATTATTCCTAGTAATTTTGTAGTTGAGTCAGGAGAGATGAGAGTGCAATCAGTGGATGTGAGAGTGAAATTAAGTGGGGTAGATTTACGGGTAGGTGAGAACAGTAGCAGTTTGGTTTTCTTGGGGTTGAGGAGAAGGCAACGATCCGAGAACCATTGTTCAACAGTAGAAAAGGCTTTTTGGGTAAGAGTCTGGAGATCATTTTGAGAGGTGGCACTGCATATTATAGTAGAATCATCTGCATATTGTATGCAGGTGGTGTTAGGGATGGCTGATTGGAGGTCATTAATAAAGATCGAAAATAAAAGGGGACCTAGGATAGAGCTTTGAGGTACACCTAAAGAGATAGGAAGAAGATTAGATAGTGAATTTTTCCAGAGTACTGCCTGCTGTCGGTTTTCAAGGTAAGATGTAAACCAAGTTAAAGAAGGGGTATCAAGTGAGAGAGATTTTAGTATGTGCAGGAAAAGTTTGATTAACCATTTCGAAAGCTTTAGATAAGTCAATGAAGACTGAAGATGATGGATAATTATTGTTGTGGTTGTAGTTGATGGTATTGGTAAAGGAGAGTAAAGCAGTGGTAGTACTGTGGGAAGGTCTGAATCCATGCTGGCAGTTAGCAAGTAGATTGTTTTGGAGAAGGTGGTTAAGAAGTTGTTTGTGGATACATTTTTCCATGATTTTAGCTAGAGGTGATAGAAGTGCTATGGGGCAATAGTTTGAGAAGTCATTACAGTTCCCCCCTTTGTGTAATGGGATAATGTGAGATATCTTCCAGATAGAAGGGAAAATTCCTTCATTAATAGATCTATTTATCAGAATAGAAATGGGGTACGCAATGGCTTTGGCTCCGATTTGCAAGAATTCTGCTGGAAGTTTGTCTGCAGAGGGGGTGGTAGGTTTTAGTTTTTGGAGCAGTGATGAGACAAAGGTGGTAGATACAGGTTGTAAGTGAAGAGAAGGAGGAGTATTTCCAGCAGGTAAGAGTAGTTTAGAGGTGTCAGGGGATAGGTGACTAGCTAGAGTTTGGATGGTATTAGTGAAGAAAGAATTATTCATTGGCTATTTGTGTGGGATTGTCACGGTTAGAATCCTGAGGGTTTGGTGTGATAGACTGGCTTGGGGATAAAAGATTATTAATACTGGCCTAGAAATTTTTAGGTTCATTTTTGAAGGTTCGTTGTAATTGGAGGTAATAGTTCTTTTTGTCTGTCAGGATGGCTTTTTTCGTACTGTTCCTAAGCTCTTTGAAGTATTGGTGGTCTGTTTGGTTTTTTGTGGTATGCCATTTTGCCCAAGATTTGATTCTGAGATAATTTTTTGCCTAGTATTGTTGGTCAGCCAGGGAGCTGTTTTAGCTTTGGTTCTAATAGTACGATTTGGTGCATGGTGATCAAGGATAGACAAGAAAGTGGAATTGAAGTAATTTACTGCTTCGTTAAGTGGGAGATATTTTACTGGGGACCAGTTACATAGTCCTAACTCAGTTTGAAAATGTTCAATGTTAAATTGCTTTTTGGAGCGTAGTGTTCTGTAGGTAGTAGGTAAAATTAGGTTGGTTTTATGTCTAATGATATATGTTAGTGAGTGGTCACTTAGGTCTTCTGGTAGGGTACCTGATTGGTAGTTCTGTTGGGGAGTATTAGTGAGGATCCAGTCTAAGGTGGTTTCATTATTGTTGGTTTCGTTAGTTCTAGTAGGACTATTAATGAGTTGTATGAAGCCATAAAGGTTTATATGGGAGGTGGGATTTGTATTGTTACAGGTATACCAATCAATGTTAAAGTCGTCGAGGACTAATGTTTCTTGAGGGAGGTTGGTGGAGAGTGAATTTAGGGTACATTCGAGAGTGTTAATGTTATTTCCTGGAGGGAGATATGCACAAATGATATTTATGGCTTTACTAGTGTTGACTTGAAGTTTGGAGCTGATTACTTCGGCTTTGTTATCTATGGTAAAAGTCAGATTTAGATTACTAAGATGGAATTTTGTTTTGTAGAGAATTGCTACCCCTCCTCCCTTTTTGGTAGTGCGATCAAGTCTAATGATGTTATACCCGGGTGGAGTGATTTCATTGTCTTTAATGGTAGGCTTAAGCCACGTTTCAGTTAAACATCAAATATCAAATTGATGGACTTCTAGAAGGGCATGCACTTGAGTGATTTTGTTGCAAATACTTTGTATGTTGAGATGGGCAATAGAGAGAGTTGGTAGGTATGGAGGATAATAGAGAAGTAGGTTTGTCTTGATTTCTGTGGATATTGGTATGGTGTGGGCCAGGGTTAGGATGAATATCTCCATCCAATAGTGAGTGGAGGATTTTAAAATATTTTGGTTGGAGAAGTTTATAAATACAGTCAAATATTTTCCTAGTTTTTAGTTTGCTTGATTTGAAGTGTGCTAGTCTGTGGTATTTAGCTAGTAGGTAGTTAGGCTGAGAGGTGAGATTTAAGAAGGTGGGAGAGAAAGGTGATATAGCTGTAGAGGTATATTTAGAGGGAAAAGGAAGAGAAGAGTTAAGTGAGTATTCGTAGGATATTAAGAGGTACGTAGTTACAAGAGAAGATAAAAATGATAAGCAGATAAGTAATTTAAGTTGTGAAGGGAAGAAAGTTGTACACATTATAATGATTAGGGTAGTGAGCAAAGTAGATTGTAGGTTCAGATGGGGAGAAACAGCTTGATTAGGTAAGTGGGGAGGAGCTAGATTAGTTGATTAGTGGGTGTGAGGTACAATAAAGAGGTTTGGAGGGGTTTATGGAGTTAACAATCTGATTGGATTGGAGATTGCATCCTGGGATATTGTCTGGGCCCATTGATACAGTATTGTTTGCCAGAGCATTAAGGACCTGTTCCCTGGTGATAGCAGGGGGAGTTATATTTGATGGTATTTCTGAGAGGGTTAAAGCTGGAGCTGAATTTGTTGGGCAGTAGGTTTGCTATATCTTCTGGTTTAGTATAGATGGCTCCATTTACAATGAGCTCTGCACACAATTACATATTACCTTTGAGGTTGCAGCCATAGCTAAAGAATGCCTTGTGGTTGTCCTTGACCTGGGAGGCCAAATGTACCTCAAATTTGGCTTTGGTGGACTTTGTCCTTTGAGTTTTGTTTAGTTTGATGAGAGTGCTTTTATCCTGCTGGGTCTGCATCTCTAATTTTTGCCATGATTTTCTTCCTTCTGTTATACAGCCTATTGATTTTGTGATTCCACCAGGGTGGCTTGTTTTTTGAGTTAGTTCAGTACTTCTTCTTGGCGGGTACATCTGCCTCTGTGCAGCAATTTTCCAATAAGTTTAAATAAATGGTATGGGTTTCCTGTGTCATAGAGGGAACCTGTATCTTGCAAAGAAGTGATATTGGATTTTGCCTATGGTGATTTGAACATGGAGAAGCTCAAGTGCATTGTCCTGTTTGACCAACCTTGAGGTATATTTGTTTTTTTTACTCAGAAAACTTTTATTTTGAATATGTAACACAGAGTACTTGATTACAATTAAATAAGAAAATGATTACTTGATTAACTATGTACAATATTTACATTTAGCCTGACGAGTAGATTTTAGATATCAGTAGATAATAAGTCATAACATATGTATGTCTTCAGGAGGAGACTGAATCCCATTATAAGGTGTCAATCAAAGACAAAACTTTCTTCCATGGACTATTAACTAATGGCTTAGGGAACATTCGTAGTTCTTTGTTTTTTTATTTCCATTAATGGTATCTTCTTCAATAGGCATAAAAAGTCCTGCATGGTAGGCGCTGTGCTAGAGTTCCATTTCCTGCTTATGCATTTTCTTGCTATTGCTAGCATTGTCCACAGTAAATATAAATTTGGCTTATTCATAGCAATTTTCACAGATACATTTGTTATGACTTATTTATATTCATTGAAATGAAAGCTTTAGTCATAACAAATGTATCTGTGAAAATTGCTTGTAAAAAAATTATCATCATCATTCCAAAATGTTTTTATCACCATGCAGTCATAGAAAATGAGACCAATCTGCTTTAGAAGCCCATTGACATCTCCAGCATAAACCATTACTAGTAGCGTTATTTTTTGATATTTTATCAGGGGTTAAAAAGGATCTTTTCAGAAATTTCCAATTAAAATATTCTCCAGTATTGAGAATAGGATGTTAATTTAACTAATAGCATGTTTGATTTCATTTCTGTTGATAAAAGGTATCAAAATTCCTTTAGTAATATATTGCCAGTAATTTATTTTAGGGGTTGTTTTATAATTTTTTTATTATATTATATTAATATGAGATTTCATTCTTCATATTTGCATTATTGTAGATAATTCGAACAGCCAATTTATAAATTTTGGTGGATTTTAAAAAAAGAGTTGGTTATTATTCTACATAGATCCTTTAAGTATTTCAAAACATTCTGTAATAATAACCAGTCATGAGACATTAGTTTATAAGTTGCTGACAATTTTTGTACATATAAGACTTGTTGATTCTTTATGCGGTGCAGCCAGCATATTAAGTTCTTATGTTCCCAAGAAGTAAGGATATCTCTGTACATCCTATCGGGAAAGTTCTTAGTAATACTAAAAGGAATTAAAATTATGAACCAAGTATTTAAGTCTATGTCAATATTAACAATTTTTCTAAAAATATCAGAGAGATGATTAATTAGGTTTAATTTAGTAGGTGGTGTTATATTATATTGTAGGTTTAAACTCAGTGAATACCATAATTTATTATCCTTGTCTGTAACTAAGGTATTTCTTGACAAGTTGTTTTCATTTGTTGTCATAGTTGAATGTAGTAATTTCCAGTTAGATGTATAGTTAGGATTTATCCAGTGTATCACAGTTTTAAGTAGGGTAGCTCCTGTATATGAGTCGATATCTGGAAAGTTTAGTCGTCCTTGTTCCCATTGTCTAATATGATGTGTTAACACAATTCTGTTTCTTTTAGGGTGCCATAGAAATCTTAATAATATTGAAGTTATTTCTTTAAGATAACATTTCTCGGGCATTAGCAAGATATGTTGTACTACATACAGCATTTTAGGAAGCAGTACCATTTTAATCAGTTGTAATCTATCTTTGAAATTTATAAACGTATTGTTCCACTTCTTTACCAAAGTATTAATTGTATCAATAATCTTTCTATAATTAACATGTAATCTCTCATTTATGTTTCCACATAAAACAATCCCCATATAATTTAAAGTTGTGACTTACTTGCCAATGATGTGATTCCCATCTACTTGTATTCCTATTTTTCTTTTTTTAATAGCAAGAATTTTGATTTCAGTTTATTAAAATGAAGTCCTGAAATCTTGTGGAATTTTTCTATCAATAAGTCTACTTCATCTAAGACTTCTTTTGATTTGGGTAAAGTAAGAAGAAGATCAACAACGAGCATAATTTTTGAGCTATATTAATCATCTATATCTATGCCTTTTGTCTTTGGTCTGCTTCTTATTCAAATAGCAAGTATTTCTATGGCCAGTGCAAATAAAATGGGTGACATGGGGCAACAATGTTTAGTGCTTCTAGTAATCTGAATTGCCTCTGACGTAAAGTGTCCTTTTTTAATGTAAGCTAAGTTATTTTCATAGAGATTATTTATGAGTGTGATAAAAGAGAGGGGAAGGTCAAATATTTTTAAATTTTTGATTAAATAATCCCAATTTAAAGAATCAAAAGCCTTTTCTATGTCCAAACCAATTGTCAGGGCTTTTTGATTTTCTCTATTTAAATAATCAATGTCAATATCCTTTTTATGTTATTGTGTGTGTGTGTGTGTGTGTGTGTGTGTGTGTGTGTGTGTGTGTGTGTGTGTGTGTGTGTGTGTGTGTCTGTGTCTGTGTGTCTATTATATATGAATCCAGTTTGGTCAGTATTAATTACATCAGATAATTTAATTTTTTTTCTGTTTACCATAATTAACATGAATAATTTATAATCATTATTCAGCAATGATATTGGTCTATAAGAACTACAATGGCTAGAATATTTATTTTCTTTTAAAATAGGGGAGATTAAGGAATATCTCCACGAAGGATGAATTATTGCATGTGTTAGGATTTCAGGTAGTGTTTTATGTAACAATGAAGTTATGCATGTAGGAAAAAGTTTATATATTTCTACTGTTAAGCCATCTATCCCTGGGGCCTTACCAGATTTGCCTTCTTTAATCTTATCTGTAATTTCCTTGTGTGTGATAGGTTTTTCCAATTATTTTTTTCAATTCTTTAGGTATTTTTCTAATGTTAGGGAATATAGTTTCTATATTTAAATGTTCTATTATAGTGCTTTTGCTTTTATAATGTTCCGTATAGTGATTTTTAAAAGCATCTAAAATATCACCTGTTTCCGATGCTTTCTTACCTTTCCTTTCATGTAAGATGCTAACACTAGAATTAGCTTTAGCTTGCATTTTAATTTTCATGGATAGATTATGTAGGTGCTTTGATGAAGTAGCATAAGAGTTTATTTTTAATCTTTCCATGGCTACGTTAGTTTTATGGGTTAATGTTTCATTATATCTTTAATTTAGATCTAATTTCTTTTTGTTCTCAATCAAGTTAAAATCCTTTTTAGATTTATATACTATAAGTTAATTTTGCTGTTCTTGCAGTTCTGATTCCCATTCTTTAATTTTGTTTTTGAACCAACTAAGGGTTTTACCATATATATAGGCTTTGAGTGAATCCCGTACTATAATTATACTTACTTCTGGTTTGTAATTATTATCTAAAAAGAGTTGGAGTTCAGTGTTTAACCATTGTTTAAATTCTTTAATTTTTATAATATATGATGGAATCCTAGAAGTGAGTGTTAACCGTCTAAAATCCGTTTGAATTTTCTCAAGATAAGAGAGTTATGGTCTAAGAAAGAACACATGATTATTGAGAAGTATGAGATCTTTAAATAAAGATCCTGGAAAACATATATTTTATCTATTCTGGTTTGGGTGCCAAATCTATAATCTTGATGAGAAAATAGTAATGAGTTGCTTCCTATAGCATTATAAGTATCACTTAATTTTAATGCTTCGTTCCATCTTTTTAGAAGTTTTGCAGTAGATGATAAACGAGGGGATTTCTTATTTGTGGTTTCAGAAGCATCAGTGATACAGTTAAAATCTCCACCTATTATTAAGTTTCCTTTAGATATATTTGTTATAAGATCTAAATGTTTCGTGACAGTTCCCACCCCAATACCAGGAAATCAATATAAGTTTACTAATGTCCACATTCTATTATTAAATTTTAATATAACAATAGCTATAAGACCATCACTATTTACTTGTTTATGTATAATTTCAGGGCTTAGAGTACTCGTTTTCCATAAGATTGCTACCCCTCTAGTCTTTGATTTATATGAGGAACAGGTTAAAGTCATGTATTCACTTGGGTCCATATAAATTTGTCATTCTTTTTAAAATGAGTTTCCTGTAAGAATATTATTTGAGCTCTGTTTAGCTTTAGATATTTTAATGGATTACATCCCTTGTTTGGATTATTTAAGCCATTAATATTTAAAGATAATGTAAGATCCATATCAGGTTGTTTTTAGAAAAAGATTTGTTATATTGTTATTTTTTAATATACAAGTCTCCCCCATTAAATTTAATTTTATAGTAACTTGTAGACATCCAACTATCTCTGTCAACAATGTTTTCTTCAGAAAAAGCAATAAAAAAGTTAAATCAGGCTTAGTGAAAGTGAATATGATGAGGTTATACTAGTGTGTTTTTTTATCCATACCTAACATGGAATGAGAAGCATTCCTGGTCCCACAGATAGAAATAAATCTGTTGCACCAATTTCACTAACCTTCTTTCCCATTTTATCTGAGCTCCATAAATAATTTGTAATTATTTAGGTTCATAGGTAGGTACTAGGCTATCGGCCCTGGGGCCTATACAAATCCAGCCAAAAAGGTACCCTGGCTTTTGCCACCCAAGAAAATGATTTTCCTGTGCGACAGTCGAGCAGAGCCACAGAGGTGATCCCCGGGGTGAATTTCCTATTTCCCATCCAATCATCAAGATTTTTCTTGAAGAGTGCTAATGAGGAGCTTTGTTTGATATAGATAGGTAGTTTATTCCAGAGTATGGGAAGTCTCTGGGACAGGAATCTATCCCTCCGGCATGTTCTGTTTAATGTGGTGACAAGATTTAGGTCCCTAGAGCGTGTAGCTTGGAGGGATTGGGATTTCTTTAAGTGGAGCATGTCCAACAGCTCTGGGTTTGACATTGCTTTGTATGTTAGGCAGAGATCACCTGTGAGTAGGCGATATGCGACGGAGTAAAGCTGGAGTTTTTTGAGACGGTCTGCATAGGGCGTCTGTTTGATGCCGGTAATCTTCTTTGTGAGGTATTAATGCGGCCTTTCCAGTTGTTGTAGATGTCTTGTGAGGTACATACCAAAAGGGGCATTGTACTCTATAGTGGGTCTAATGAGTGATGAGTAGAGGGGAACAATGACCTCTTTTTTTCTGGATGAGAAACCTTTTGTGATGGGGTGTGCCACGTAGAAGGATTTCCTGACTACTGTGGCGATGTGATTATCAAAGGAGAGACTACTGTCCACCTGTGTCCCAAGGTCTCTTATCACACTTTCAATGTTAAGTATACTACCGCCTATGTTGTAGTTCATGGGTACAGAGTTTTTACCAAAGGGGATGACAATGCATTTTTTGGCATTGAGCTTGAGGCCATGGCTTTGACGTTTGGCATCTGTCTCAGTGAGGCCCTTTTGTAGGATGTCCACATCGTTAGGAGTTTCGATTATGGCTCCTAGTTTGCAGTCATCTGCGAACTTCGTTAGCCAAAGACCTTCTGTGTTAGCCTGTACTTCAGAGAAGTAGATACCAAACAGGAGAGGACCCAGGACTGAACCTTGTGGTACTCCACTTGTCACTGGTCTGAAGTCGGATTTGGAGTCTGCTACTTTCACAGTGTGGGTTCTGTCAGTGAGCCAGTTGGCGACTCATCTTGTGACATAGGGATTTATACCTAGTTTAGTGAGTTTATCTATAATTCCAGAGTGGGGGGTGGTGTCAAAAGCCTTGGCAAGATCTAGATAGACTGTGTGAACCACCTTACCCTTGTCTATGGGTTTGGTGACTGCTTCAAGGAAGTCTATCAGGTTTAGGAGACATGATCTGCCTTTTACAAACCCGAATTGGGTGGGATCCAGAGTTTGGAGATTACCAATATCTTTGTTTATAAGTTCCATGATGATAGGTTCCATGGCCTTGCAGACCAGGCTCGTCAGGCTAATGGGGCAGTAGTTCCGAGGGTCCGTGGTGGCTCCCCCTTTGTGGACTGGGATAACCGTTGCTGTGCACCATTCAGGAGGCACAAAGCCTGAGGTTAGGCTATGATTGAACATGGTACTTAGGTGGGGTGCCAGTTCGTTCTGTAGTTCATGTAGAACGCAGCCTGGGATGTTGTCTGGTCCCATGGATGCTGTGTTCTTGGCTTTGGAGAGTGTGGTTTTTACCTGTGCAGCCGTGATTACAGGAACTTTGCATTCTTCTGGTATAGAGATGGGCTTTTTACGGGGTGAGAGGGGGGTAAAGTTAGCACTGAACCTATCTGCCAGGATGTTGGCAATATCAGTTGGGTTTGTATATTTAGTGCCATTGTGCTGTAACTCAAAGCAGATCTGAGTGTTGCCATTGAGATTCTTGACATAACTATAGATTGCTTTGTGGTTGTCTTTAGAATCAGTGGCGATTTTGTTTTCATAACTAGCTTTGGAGGATTTTATCAGGGATCGCAGCTTCTTACTGAGGCTGACCAGGGAGCTCTTCCACTCGTGGGATTTTACTCTCTTTTGCAAGAGTTTCTTCCTTCTGTTGTACAGTTTGTTTATGGCAGGAGACCACCTCCTTTTTTTGGAGGATAGCATCTTGGTTCTGTTTGGGATAGCACGATCCATGCACTCATGTAAGTGCTTATAAAGTGCAATTGTTTAGGATTCAGTAGTCTTAACTGTATTGTTCATCTTCATGGGTGTCATGAAGTTCACCACTTCTGTCTTAAGAAGCATGAAGTTGTTTTTGGAGAAATTTTTTACCATGGTTTCCTTAATGGGGGGGTGGAGGCAGGATGTGGATATCTAAGGTAATTAGCTTATGGCCGGAGCGGACGAATGAGGTGTTGACTTCAGGTGTGGAACACCAGTCACTCATATTGGAAATGACTAGATCCAGGATATTGTTGCCTCTGGTGGGGGTGTGGATAAGTTGATCCAGGGCATTTGAGTTTATGAATTCCAGAAAGCGTTGAGCGAAGGAGTTGGTACAAGAGTAGTTTTCCCAGTTAATGGTGGGGTAGTTAAAATCGCCCATTATTAGGGTGTTTGGTTGAACCCTAATATTTTCCAGTACATCAAGAAAAAAGGAGTTGGAATCCTGGGGCATGGTGGGTGATCTGTAGCAAGCTACAATTTGGATTGCAGTTTTGCCCAGAGTTAGTTGCACTTGGATAACCTTGGCTGCATTATGCTGAGCAACTAGCCTGGAGGTGTGGATATCCTTAATGAATATGGACAAACCTCCGCCTTTGGTGTTCCAGTCCAGGTTACATGAAAGGAGACTAATTATAAGGTGACATTTTATTATTTATCTTGCCAGAATGTATCATTTCTTTGTTAAAATAATGTTTGTATCAAAAGTAATCTGTTAAGTCAAATGCAGAAATTGCATATGGATAACTGAGCTTTATGTGGCTCATATACAAAATGAAAAGTTAAGTTTTGATAATCTGAGGTTCAGAAAAAAAATTAAGGAGAGAGAGTATGAATCGTAAATTGCTTTTAATTAGTTTCATACTTTTATTTCCGTCAGATAACTTATAAACTTAGTAGTATTTCTTTTTGGAAGCTATTAAGAAATGTGTCATCTATCATAACCAACTGTAACATTACAGTATGTATGTTTGGATTAATTTAATTATTGTTCTATATCACCACATCATCTGATCATTCCCATTTCTTTCCATATTGATTATAAGTAGTAACTGTATTGCTTATAAGTAGGTGTAAACATATTTGTATATTATACTGTATTAATAGCGGTCCAAATTACATACATTACAGTATAAACTCAACATTACCTCTGTGTATTTCTGGAACACTTAAAATAGTTTAGTGATTTTCCTTTTCCCTTCTCTTTCCTCCTCTCTCCCCTTCTCTATAACAAACCTTGAGATCCAGTGTAAATGTAGTATATTTATGAGTGTAGATAATATGGCTAAGTTTGTATTATTCATATGTGACCTACTATTTGAATTTGTTTCATGAACATTTCTTTATGTATACAATATGGCTTAACGTTTCACACTAATCCTTCCCAATTTTCAAGAGTATCACAGAAAATTAGTTTGTCAAGTAATTGCAAAAAGACTCCCAACAGTTGACATATTTACTATTAATAAAGTTCCCATCATATACTGGCAGATTCCTCAGTAGTATATGTCTACTAATGTTTGGAATGTTTAGGTCATCATTGTGTCATTACTATGTGACATTTGTTCACGTACACATAACATAAACATATACAACTAGTGTACCATTAGAAACTATTATGTCTATAATCTGAAAAAACGTAGAGAGAATTATATGAAAGCATATCATTTCAATACTATACAATATATGCAGACTATAATTTGCGGTAAAACATTAAACTATCTACTTTTATAATGTCTTTGCAGGATTGATTAATAAATTATCGCTTTGAGCATTTCTACATGGTGTTGTATTTATCTCTCATTAGTACGTTATAAAGTGACTTGGTAAGCGAGTTTAAATAATCTTTGCAAACACATTGTTTAGTCGTACTTCCTCATTCCCATAAGAAATTAAACAATCATTGGCTTTGTTGCCGGTAGCGATAACAACCTTAAACAAATAGTGCAGCTCTTCGAAGAGTCAACTAAAGAAACTAAACCAGCTCATGACCTTTTCAAGCTTTGAAAAGCTTCACCTCTAATTGCTCATGAGAAAACTGTTTTCATGCTTCCCCACTTTACAAACCAAATTCTTTTAGCCTTCTCAGTTGTGATCGTCCCTGTAACTAACTGCAATTCTAACATCTGCATGCATTTCCAAAAGAGACAACACTTCCATGTTCAGTTCAATCCAAACACAATTTCAAGCCAATCAAACAAACACGAATCATTAAAACACTCTGGTATTATCAGAAAACATTTAGTTGACAATGTTTCACAAGCACCTCCCATGCCATTGTCCCAAAACACATTACAAGTCTCACTTCCCATCCCACAAGCATTCATCTATCAGAACAGCACAATTCCTCCAGTATATACAATCGGGATGAAGCTATTCGAAAACCACAGTTCAAACGTACTCCTATCTCTTAACCCCCAGCCACTGCAAACACCACTTCACAAACCTTTTCAATAGAGACAGGCATTCAGCAATCCTCGTATGTAAGCAAAAGAACCAACGGCAGCATTAAAGTCTAGTTCCAACAAATGTGTCTGTCCACATTGAGTGTACATCAAAATTCTCAGGCCTCCACTTGTACATCAAACAAGACCTATTATTTTTGTTTACTAGATTCAGCCATTTGGTTTACTAACACTGTGATCGTCCTTCACAACCACAGCTGCATTCGGTTCACATACACAGCTCCAGTACATACAGGAAGTGTTACCCCTTTTGTTTTATTTATTTTTTCCCCACCTCCTCTCCCCTCATCTTCGGCTCCTTCCCTTCTAGCATTCAACAAGATAAGATGTACTCCGCAAAAGGATCACTTCACACAGCCTAGTTACACCATTTAAAGAGGTCAGCACTACACCGAACTATATATATGCCATCACAGTGCTACATGCTTGTATTTCAGTCCAGGAACCAACCTTTCAATACAGCATTCGCATTCAATCAGTGCATCTGCATATTTTGGGTGAAGCCAAGTAAAACACGACAATGCACAGGCTTTCACTCCCTCTAGTCCTTCACTTCGGCAAATCAGTACAGAAATGCAGCAAATATTCTTCTTGGTACCAAGTCTACACATTTCCCTATCCAATGCCCAAATTAATTAATCACAGAACTAATTATGACAGTATTTATTAACGAGCATATTTCATTTATTGATATATATATATATTTTTTAATTAAAAAAAAAAAACAGAGAAATAATCAGAAACACAGAATGATATTCGACTGTTAGGGTTTGTCCATCTATTTTAGCCTACCTGAGTCAATGAGAACAACAGTTCAGTTTTGCTATTTAATTAAATGAGATAAAAAGAAATGGAGGAAAGAAAAAGAAAAGAACATTAAAAAATACTTGCAACTGTCACCACTAATGCAGAGTTAAAACGTAACAAATAACACACACCTTTTTTCTTGCATATATACATTACACGTATATACAAGAGTTGAGTTTACATTTAAAATTATAAGCCAGACATATGCATGAGTTACCAACTATATTGCAGTTGATGCTTTGAGAGACTTTGCTGGAACAGCCATCTTAGATTCAGTTTTTTGTATTTTTCTTTTTTTTTACATCAGCCCAGGAATTCTTATCAGTAGTTCTCTTCAAGGAAGGAGATGTCCAATCCATATCTTCAGGAATAGATATGTTATTATTTTTGATGAATAAGGAAGCTTCTTCCAGGTTATTAAATGTTCTCATTTCATTTAAATGCAATATTTTGATTCTTGCAGGAAAAGCCATCTGAGATTTAATATTATTTTGCTTTAGTAATTTAATTAGTGACCATGCCTTTTTCCTTTGTTCCAGTACTTTAGCAGAATAGTCATTATCAAAGCTTATTAAGTTTTGATTGTATTTTAAAGGGCTTTTCCTCCACTATGTTTTAAGTGCTAGTTCTTTATCCATAAAAGATAGAAACTTTATTGCAATTGATCTTGGTAATGTAGAATACGAGGTTGAAGTTGATCTTGCATTTACCAAGGCTCTGTGAGCCCTTTCAATGCCAAATGAGTAACCCTCTTTAAGGTCTAATATTTCTGGTATCCATGAGTTTAAAAAAGAAATGATCTCTCCCCCTTCAACTTTCTCTGGCAGACCAAAGATGCTTATGTTTGTCCTTCTCTCCCTGTTTTCTAAGTCATCCACTTTATTGAGAAACCAAGTGTTCTGTTTGAGGAGAATGTCGTTATGATTTTCTTCTTCCGTGAGTCTTCCCTCAATATCACTTAAAGAAATTTCTATCTTCATTATTTTATTCTGATGTTGTTGATGCATTTCTTTAAATACATCTGTTTGCTTTTGACAATTCTCCTTCAGATTCTGCAGGTTTTCATTAAAGTCATCCATTTATAGTGGCAGTTCTTGCAATGTAGTAGTCACAAGTTGTAGTTCCTTTTTCAATACCAGATAAGAGTGAGTGTTCTTCGAGTTGCTCATTTCCACCTATTGTAATAGTCTCCAATGTACTTTTGACAGGAAAATTCTTACAGAAATCCACCAAAGTTTGTAAATTTATATTTCAGAAGTTCATCTGTCTGTTCTGGATGTTTTTGTTAGAAAATATTAAATTAATTCCTGTATTCTATGCTAGTTTATGGAGCTCTAAACATTTGCTGCCTTCAGTTAGCCATTCAGGCTCCGACTCCAGGTATATTTATTTTTGATGTAAATTGAGACACCTCCACCTGTAGTCCCTGTTTGTGTGGTAGGTGGTCTAAATGTGTGAAAGGCATTATAACCTTGCACTATCGGTTTGCTCTTCATGGCTTTAAACCATGTCTCAGTGACTGCTTAGATGTCAGCATTCTCTAGGGTGAAGAAAACTTGTAGGGAGTGAAGTTTTTTGTTTACACTTCTAGCATTGAGCAGTAATATCTTTAGATTTTCTTGGTTTTGATTTGCTTTGTTGGAAGTACTTTCATTCTGGCATTGTCTAAAAAGGGCAGTACTGAGGAGGACAGTGTTTTAGCTAATATTCAAAAGCTTAGAGGGGAGAGGTACAGACCATCTCTGGGAAGCAGCGTGGTCTGCTGACCATCTCCTTTCATGCTGACAGATATTGCACACCCTTAGAATGACATCAGAAACTAAGCCAATTATTAGTCATGTTTTGTTCATCTATATTTTGACATCATACTTGGAGAAGATAAAATGCTGCTCAATGCTGATACAAGGCTGGGACACACATTCCGAGAGCCCCACGATGTCGCTGTTCATATAGTCCATGGAGATGTATCTCATGTCATTTACACCCACATCTACTATGACTGAGTCATACTGGTAGCTGTGGTCCAAGACCTGAATATGTGTGTAATTTGGTGGATACTAGTCCCTGATAAGCAACTGACCGTGACTTTTTCCTTACTCAGTTTGGTGAGAGGGGCATCATTGTGTTGCACAATGGAGTCTCCAATGACCAGAATGTTGGATTGTGTGGTGGCTTGCCTTTTGGGCTTAGAAGTAGAGACTTTATGAGTTGTGACTGTATGTGTTGATGTGGGTGTCAGGACTGCTGAGGATGCTTATGTGTAATTCATCTAGGAGGCCTTTGGGGTTTTGGAAGGTTACAGTTAAGTGCTTCGGCATATGTGGGTCTGTATGTCTGCTTTGTATTGTGAGTGATGAGTGAAGTGTGTGTACTACTGACAACCTTATTGACATTAGGATTACTTTTATGTGAGAGCTTTGCCTCCATTGACATTGCGTAAGTACCTCTCACATTCCATATCAGTTGACATTGTGTAAGTACCTCTCACATTCCATATCAGTTTGTATGAGAATGAACTGGTTGTCATTAAACATGAGACAATTTCTGCATTGCCTAAGAATGCCCGTATCCACCAAGCTAGTAATGGGGATAAGGGGAAAGTCCACATCCATGGCCACAGACCCTTTTTTATTGATTAATAGTTGGAATGAGAATGTAAAGCAATGGCAGGAGTATCCTTTTTTGCAACTCTGGGGGCAGTGCTTGTCACTGCAAACTAGTTGTCCTGTGTGCAGCTAGGTATTGGTGAAATTTCAGTTGTGCTTTTACAGGAAAAATGTCACTCAAGATGTCTATGTATATAAGGGGAAACTGATAAGTAGACGCTGATGATTTATGGATGAGATATTTAGGCAGATATTTAGAAGTTAGAAACAAATCAAGCAGTACTTATTGAAAATGAAGAATTAGCTTGTCAGTAATGACGAAAAGAGGGGAATCATGTGAATGGCTACTGCACAGCTTAACTCTGCAGGGATACAGTGGTCCTTTGTTTCTTTCTCACCAGAAGTAAAACATTAGTACCATTCTCAAAATGGGAAGAAAGCCACAGCCTGTTTGGTGATGCACAGTCTTGTCCCAGATAATGCAAGGCTCTGTAGGCTGCTTGTAGATTTTCCTGCTAGATGCCTTGAATAGCAACCAGACCAATAAGGAATGTCATGGCAGACGCTCACTGCCAGCCAGAAACAGTCAGAAATCAATACACACTGTTCCTTCTCTCACCCGGAGCAAACTATATGCACAAATTCCAAGCTGGCACAATTGTTAGGCTTTCCATTGATCAAAAGTCTCCAGGAAATGATGGCCCAGTACTCCTTCTGTCACCAGGAGCAAAACAGAATCACTAATCCCAAGATGACTACTGAGAGGTAGAATCTCCAATAATTGTTGATCTTGGAGAAGATGTTGCAGATTTTAAAGGTAAGATGGAAAAATGGGTTAAAATCCTTAGATCTGCAGTGTGCAGTAAGCAGTTAGATATGAAAGAGAAGGTAACTAAGTTTTAGCTAAGTGAGGAGCCACTACTTTTAAAACAGCAATATAGATTGGAAGGGAGTGGGCAGTTTGTATTCCGGTTCTCTGGAATGCATTGGGATGGCCAATTAATTTAAATAGTTGAAAGAAAGTGATTAAACAAAAAGATAATTTTGTGCTTACTCACAACAGCCAATGAAAGTGTAGAGGGAAGGAGATATGTGGTCAAATTAACATAAGGGGCAGAAAACTAGAAAGACATTTGATTTAAAAACACAACTGCACTGGGGAGGGAGGATGTGGAAAACTTAATTTCTGTGCGACTCAGCTGTGGTCTCTTTCCTCATTTAAATATGCAATTAAAAGCACAATACAAGTAAAACACAGTGTAATGAAAAGAAATTGCAATATACAAAACAGAAGAAGGTAATAAAATAATGCAAAATACAAGAAAGCAAAAGCAAACTAACCTTTCCCTCACAGCAAGTTGTGGCAGAGTCTGAGTCAGCTTTTCCAGTAAAGCTTTCTGACACAGTCTAAGGTTGGCTATAAGAACAAGGTTGGAAATTATTTGTATGTGGTCAGCCTCATCTGTGTGCATCCTGTGTAGAATGTCAGACCATATGGTATGCATTCCTTCATGTGAGGCATAAGTTAAAGTGTCAGTTTTTTAAAGGTATAGTATTACATTTTAGACCTGCAATTTGTCTATGGCCAGTCTCCCTAGTAATGCCTGACTGTGTTTCTGGGGAAAAAAGCTGAAGAGATCTGCTTCATATCCCCAGGAAGATAATTATCAAGTGTCACACTGAAAGCTTGAAAGCATCCAGTCTCTACACTCCCTTTTAGAAAATGGACTCCTTGTATGAACCTCCAATTCACTGGGTAGGAAAACAGACTCCTTGTATGAATCTCTAATTCACTGGGTAGGAAAATGGACTCCCTATATGAACCTCTAATTCACTGGGTAGGAAAATGGACTCCCTATATGAACCTCTAATTGAGTGGTAGGACCCCTAAGAGTCCACTGAATAATTTGTGCATGATCTCTTCAGCTCAGCACATTACAAGTACCACAGTACTTAGATACATTGCCATCTGATAAGGCATCCAAAATTTTGGACAGGTTTGGTAATAGGGTGTCCTGGTTTGAATTGTCAGGGCTCAGGGTCCTCAGTTGTTCTAGTCCTTGTCTTCCCAAGTAGATCAGGCATTTAAAACATTGAAGACCACCCTGAGTCTGGGCTCAAGGAGAATCTTAACACAACCTTTATAACAGCTTCCAAAGTGGTGGGTTTCCATGTAGCCCACCATAATTTTAATTGTCCTACACTGTGGCTCGAGCTGCAGGCTCAAGCATGTGCCATCATATGATGGCATGCTAGAGACTGCCCATAGCCAAGGAGAAATGTAGCTGCTACATTATGGACACCCATTTAAAGGGGAAAATGTTCTTATAACAAGCCTTCCTAGAATTGGTTAATGATCTCCTTAACTGTATGAGGACTCCTGGCACTGAGGAGGAGGATCTTACGACCCTCCAACATACACTTCCACCTTTTCCTCTTTCAAACCTACCAATCCTCAAAAGAGGACTAGACTCTCTCCTGATCCAAGGATTTTTGATGCATCACACTTTCTTACTGCCATTCTGGCTAAGTCACCCAGGAGGACAACTCCCTGGTTTTGTCTTTGCAGTCTTGACTGTTATCTGAAACTGCCATTTATTGGTCTCCGAGTTTACTCTTGCGTGAAGAACCTTTACAGAGATTCATTGGTTTCAAAATACGGTCATTATGTATCACATAATGGAGTACATGGGCCCATTACCTGCAAAGGCTTGATAGTAACCAACACATGGTTCAGAAAGAGAGACAGTCACAAGATCACATACAAGAATGGCCAACGTCCAACTCATGTAGATGCCCTCCTAGTAAGAAAGGAGCACTGGGGTAGAATCAATGGTTGTAAAGTCATCCTTGGTGAAACAGTTGATCCACAGCATAAATCACTAGTTGCCACAATGAGCTGCAAGTCAACAGAGACCAGGATGAAGACCTGGAAGATGACTGGAGAGAAGGTACAACAATTCATGGAATTACTCAGGGCTATAGCACCCCAAGAAGAGGAGGAAATAGGTGGTGTTGAAGAAGAAGAATGGCAGTGCCTCAAAACAGCATGTGTGAGGACTACAGAACTGATATGTGACCGAACCAAGTGTGGAAATAGGGTACATAAGGAAAACTGGTGGTGGAATGTAGAAGTCCAGGTAGTCATGAAAAGAAAGGAGTGCAGGAGAAGGTGAGAGATAGAAAAGACCGACCAGACTAGGAAGGAATACTGGTTTGCTGCAAAAGAAGGTAAGAAAGGAGTTGCAATAGCAAAGAACAGGGTATCGGAGACACTCTACCAGCTTCTGGAAAGTGATTCAGTCGATGGCAAAAAGAAAATGTATCAGGTTGCAAAGCAAAGGCAGAAAGATAAAGAAGATAGACACCCTTCATAAGGGTTGCCAGCAACAACCTGCTAACCAGTCCACAGGACATCAAAGGCAGATGGAATTAGTATTTCCAGCAGTTTCTGAATGAAGAAAACCCCACAGAAGCTGTCCTGCCCCAGAAACAGTCTACGATGAGAGAAGAGGAAGAGCACATCTAGAAGTAAGAATAGCACTAAGGAAAATGAAGTCAAGAAAAGCAACAGGCTCAGATGGGGTCACAGCAGAAATTATAAAGGTGCTGGGTGAGATAGGGGAGAAATGGCTCATGAGGGTACTCATAGCAGTGTGAACAGAAAGGCTTATACAAGATGACTGGAGAATAAGCATATTAATGCCAGTGTACAAGAACAAAGGAGGCATCTACAACTGTGGGCAGTACAGAGGCATCAAACTCTTATCACTTTGTATGAAAGTTATGGAGAGGGTGATTGATAAATGTATACGCAGAGTAGTAGAATGTAAGATGGGAGATGAGAAGTTTGGATTCAGATCAAGATGCAGCACAACTGACCTGATGTTTGCAATGAGACAGATAATTGAGAAGAAGCTAGACATGAGGAAAGAGTCCAACTGGGGCATTCCTACACTTGGAGAAAGCTTATGACACAAGGTCCCAAGTAAGCTGATTTGGGCAGTACTGAGTGGGTTTGAAATCCCACAAGCATTGGTAGAATTAGTGCAGGCTATGTATAAGGACCCAGTGACTCAAGTCCGGACAGTGTTTGGACTCACAGAGGGGTTTCCAGTGAGAGTGGGGTGTGCAGGAGGGTTCAGCTGTGAGACCACTGCTGTTCATACTGGTGATAGACTACATTAGCAAGCAGGTCAGAAGGGACAGCTCAAAAAAGTTGCTTTATGCAGATGATGT